>NW_026899621.1:600000-891148 GCF_033153095.1 Gastrolobium bilobum | reverse complement strand
CGATTTTGATTATACTTTGTTTTGTGTCAAAATGCAAGGATATTTTCCTTGCGGAACAGACACTTCTTCAGTGGCATCACAATGGACCATGGCAGAGATCATGAACAATCCACGAGTGTTAAAGAAGCTAAGGACAGAGATTGATGCAGTGGTGGGGACTAGCAGGTTGGTGAGTGAATCAGATGTTCCAAATTTACCTTACCTCCAAGCTATTGTGAAGGAAGTGTTAAGACTCTCATCCACCAGCACCCTTTGCTCTTAGACAATCTATAGAAGACTGCAGAGTCAACGGCTATGATGTAAAGGGCCAGACCAGGACACTAATTAATGTCTATGCCATCATGAGGGACCCAGAAGCATGGGTCAACCCAGAGGAGTTTATACCGGAGAGGTTCTTGGAAGGGATCAACGGTGGAGCTGAACATGAGATTAAAATGAACGGTGATGATTTTAGGTATATTCCATTTGGGTTTGGCAGGAGGGGATGTCCTGGGGCTTCCCTTGCTTTAACGGCGATACATGTGACAATTGCAGCGTTGTTCCAATGTTTTGAATGGAAAATCAAAGGGGGAGATAAGGTTAATATCGAAGAAGGATCATCATTTTCTACAGGATTAGCAAAGCCTCTAGTTTGTTACCCTATCACTCGTTTTAATCCTTTTTAACTTTGAAGTTAGTGCATTTAATTTCCAGAAAATAATGCTGTTAGCACAATCAAAAGTACCAGGATTACCTCGCATAGTTGTGTTATATTTCCCTACCATATATTACATTGCTCAGCATGGTGTGTTTTATTGCACAATTCTTGGTGAAAATGTTTCTCACGAATTAATCCAGCAAAGGAATTATGATTTAAAATTAACTCACGTCATAATAACAGCGTTTCATGAAAAGACTATAGTTTCCCTTTTCTAAATAAAATAAAATCATTACTTGTCATCTTAATGTGATTCCTTTTTTTTAACTTGTATTTACAACTTCTGCCAAATAATTAAAGCGTCTCAATGGGCTTCCGTCAGTAAGCAATCTCTCTGTCTTGAGATTGATATCCTAATGCCAAAGGGTTAAGGAATAAGCCACACAAAAAACCAAGACAAAATGAGATTACTTAATCAAATAATTAATTAACTTAAATGGACAAATTAAGAAGAATTTGGGTTTTCATTATTCATATATTATTTTCATGAGATGCAACCCCACGAAAAATAAGTCCAAATAGAATTTTAGCCGTCCAGAACTCTCAACAAATTAAAAAGTATTAGAAATTCTTAATAGAAGTTTATTTTGATGCACTCACCACCATCATTCAATTACATATCAAATTTTTTTTAAAATTTTTTTCTCTTTACAACCACCTTTAGCAAGTATAACTTCAGTAATAGTGTAAAAAAACTTTATGCTAATTGGAAATTGATTATCCTGCTACAGGTTATGATATCGTCACCCTAAAAGCTAATTTAAAGAGTAAAAATACCTAAATTCTTATAAACCTCATATTAGTTGTCTATACAATCAATATGAGATTTGTAAGATATCCTCTTTGTAATAACTATATCAAGCTTTCATGTGATGCATCCTAACGAAAACTAGGTGACATAAGCTGATATCAAAAAAAAAAAAAAACTAGGTGACATAAGCCGTACAAATTTCTCATTAAATTACAAATATATTAAATTTTAATAAGTACATCAAGCTTTCATGTGATGCAACCTAATAAATAATAGGTGCAAAGAAAATGTGATCGTACAGAATTCCCAGTAAATTAAAATTGTATTAGATATTTTTAATAAGAACGTCAACCTTCTGCTTCTATATATCAGTTTATATCTGTTTGCCATGTACATTGCTCCTCGTGATCTTTCGCCAAACAAGGAACCTCAACAATCGTACATACCCGTGATATATATATATATATATATATATATATATATATATATTTATTTTTGACTCTTTAGATAAGGTTGTCTACAGCTACTTTTTTTTCACTAAGTACGACCGATCGTACATTAAAATTGCATTTTCTCTCTCCGCCACGTCAACCGACAATGTCTGAGGAAGAGAAAAAAAAGAACAGCTTTATTGTTATAACTAAGTACGACCGGTCGTACTTAGTGAAAAATGGTAGCTGTAGACAACCTTATCTAAAGTGATTGTAGAAATACTTTTCCCATATATGTATATATATAAGACATCAGTATCAAATTTAAAATTTGACAGACACCTCAAAAAAAAAAAAATCAACGACTCTGATTTGTAAGCATATGACACCATTGATCTTTTTTTATCTAACGGCTCTCAAATGAGGTATCAAATTTCAAATTTGACACTGGTGTCAAAGGATCCTACCTCTAGAAATATATATATATATATATATATATATATATATATATATATATATATATATATATATTTGTGAAAATTAATGAGTTTAATTTGCAAAAATCATAACCGTTGATTGGCGAAAATCAACGGTTATGATATATGGTTGTAAAAAAAAAGGTTGTAAGTATAACCTCTCATATATATATATATATATATATATATATATATATATATATATATATATATATATATATATATATATATGAGGTAGGATCCTTTGACACCAGTGTCAAATTTCAAATTTGACACCTCATCTGAGAGCCCTTAGATCAAAAAAGATCAATGGTGTCACATGCTTGCAAATCAGAGTCGTTGATCTTTTTTGATCTAACGGCTCTCAGATGAGGTGTCAAATTTAAAATTTGACACTGGTGTCAAAGGATCCTACCGATATATATATATATATATATATATATATATATATATATATATATATATATATCGGTTTATATATATTTACCATTAGAGCCGGCAAAACTGCTCGGCTCGGCGAATCCGCCCCACCTGCTAAATGGGGCGGAGAAGGCTGGATTTTTCAACCCATCTCAAAAGTTGGGCAGAGTGGGTCAGGCTCATTTTTTGGCGGGTTGATGACGAGCATAGATGGGCCGTGGTGGGTCAGTGTAAAATGGATTCGGGCTGGCAGGCCAATCCACCCAACCCGCCAAACTGGGCGGGACGAGCCAAGTTTTTCAGCCCACTTTCAAAAGCAGGGCAAGACGGGCTGACTCATTTTTTGGCAGAGTGGGCGAGGCGAGCAGGACGCCCACTTTGCCACCTCTATTCTATGATGCACCGACACTTCAAAATACCTGACGTATCGTGTCCGACACTTCCCGATACTTCTCGACACTCCGTCACTTCCCGACACTCCAACACACGTTGCAAAGACTCAAAAAAGAGTTCGAGAGTTGTGTCGTGTTGCATTTTTAGTTCTAACTACTAGATTCGTTAGATTATGATTACTTTTTATTGAGTTTAATATAAATATTTGAGATATCTTATGTTTCTTTGCAAAATTGATGGATATTATAAGTTTATTTTAATTTTTTTTGTTAAATTATTGAATATTAAATATAATATACACTACATAAACGTGTCCTAACGTGTCAAAATATAACATTTTTTAGAATTAATGAGTCGAAGTGTCATGTCATATCTTACGTCCCGTGTCGATGCAACGTAGCCTCAGTTTGCCATATTGGTTTTTATACTTTCATGTTGAACGTACCTTTATTCGGCTTAGATGGTACAGACTAGAGTCCTCCAAATTCAGTTTTTGATTCCCAAACTTGAACCCAAATTTATTAAGGGGGTGTTTGGTAGGGATACTCAAGTAACTTGAAATGGTTTTTCAACTTGACTATGTTTGATACAAGAGTTACAAAAATTTAGGTACGAGAATCCTTTCTCCACGCAACGTGATTTATTTGCAAAATTTCTTGTTTTGCACTGTTTCAAAAGACCATATTGATAGTGGTATTTTGGGTTTGACAGGGAAAGAAAAAATGAGCGCTAAATTGCAGACGAAATTGTCCCTCATCTAAAGTGTCTTTCGACTCTCATTTGCAATAGGAAAAACAACACTCCTATTTGCTTGATTGACCTGAGATAAAAATTAATCTTTACACGTCATTTTTTATTCCTTGCTGATTCTCCTATCCTGTTGTTATCATTAGTTAGGGATAAAAAAATTTATTATAAGAATTCTATAAAGATATCTTCATCACAATTCAATTTACAGATCAACTCCTATTGAACCTTCAGACCACACACTCAAAAATTTTTACAAGTGTTATTTCCGTCATTTTAATCCATTTTTTCATCAATATTTTATCTTCAACTAAACATAGACTCAAAAAATTTAAGCCAATTTTTCTGATAATAATTTGACCTACCAAACAATTTTTTTTAAATTTTCATAACAAAATCACTTTCGCACTATATCCTTAGTAATTGTATTTGCCTAGTAAAAAAAAAATTCTACTCTACCAAACACCCTCTAACGAATATCTTGGGCCGACTTGTATTGTCCAAGGGTGGTACAAATGGTGATCTTTAAAAATGTATAATATATATTCTTGGGAAAAATTCACAAAAAAAAAAACAAATCTGTCTAAAAAAAACATAAAAAAATAGAAGAAAAAACACTCATATAAAAGACTAAAAAAAACAAATAGAAGAAAAAAAAATGTGTCTAAATAAAAAAATAGATTAAAGAAAAAAAATATAAGAAAAAAATGGCCAAATGTATTGAAAAATCATAATAGTGATAGAAAAACTAAAAATAAAAATAATCTGAATAAAAAAATAAAGAAAATGGATCGAATACAAAAAAGAAAGAAAAGAAAAAAAGAAGATCAAATATACCTAAATAAAAAAGAATAAAATAGACTGAGCAAAAAAATAAAAAATAAAAAGTAAGATCAAATATACTAAAAATTTACAGCACATATTTCTTTTTTTCTTTTATTTATATTTTATCTTATTTTTCTTCTATTTCTTTACAGCATGGATTTTTATTTCTTTTACATTTTATCTTTTATCTTAACTTTTTCTTCTATTTTTATCTTATTTTTCTTCTATTTTTTTTAAACTTTTTTAAATTTTATTTTTCAACATATTTGGTCTTATTTTTTCTTTTCTTTTTTGTCCTTAATCTATTTTATTTTATTTTAGTAGATGCATTTGATCTTTTTTTCCTTATATTTTTTTCTTTTAGTTTTTGATTAAGTGTTTTAAGTTTTCATAATATTTGGTCTTATTTTTATTTTTTTTATCACTCTATTTTCTTTTTCTAAGAAGGGTAAAATATGTATATTTAATTAAGCTTCTGATAGTGTTAAGGAAGGGTGTGGATGTGAAAAATCATCGGGGTAAGTGATTAAAACAAAATATAGCGGTGTATGTGATTCAAAGCAAAATCATTTAACAGAAGTTGCTGTCATTTGCAGCTTGATGATATATGAAATTGGGTCTATTATATAGACCAAGATTTACAATTGTTTACATCAGGAAATCAGCTAAACTTAAGGAACAGAAAGCATAAATCAAGCTAATCTATTTACATCAGGAAATCAGCTAAACTTAAGGAACAGAAAGCATAAATCAAGCTAATCTATTTACATCAGGAAATCAGCTAAAACTAAGGAACAGAAAGCATAAATCAAGCTAATCTATTTTAATATACAAGGTAACAAACCGTGATAGTTACAATCAGGATCCTAACAAATTAATGCTACTCTAATACTCCCCCTCAAGGTGGAGCATGGAGGGAGGAGATGCCCAACTTGGAAGTCAAAAAATCGAATTGTTTGGATCCAAGTGCTTTGGTCATAATATCTGCGGGTTGAGAACTAGTGGGGATATGTTGAGTAGAAATAGTCTTGCTGAGAAGATAGTCCCGAACAAAATGGCAATCTAACTCGATATGCTTGGTACGCTCATGGAACACTGGATTAGAAGCAATATGAATAGCAGACTGACTGTCACAAAACAGTTGCATAGGGGCTGCATGAGGAATATCAAGAGAGCTGAGAAAAGACTTTAACCAAATAAGCTCAGAAGTCGCAGCTGCCATGGCACGGTATTCAGCTTCAGCAGAGGAGCGGGATATTGTGTTTTGCTTCTTGGTTTTCCAAGAAATAGGAGAATGTCCAAGAGTAACAAAATAACCAGTGACTGATTTTCGAGTCAAGGGACAACTAGCCCAATCCGAATCACAATAGGCACGAAGAAGAAGATCACTGTCAGATCGAAGAAGGAGTCCTTGGCCAGGATTGGACTTAATGTACCGAAGAACACGAATAGCCGCATCGTAATGTATCTGCATAGGATGCTGCAAAAACTGAGAAAGTGTGTGAACTGCATAACTAAGTTCTGGTCGTGTAATCGTGAGATATACAAGACGGCCAACAATACGTCTATAACGTTTAGGATCATCAAACGGAGGTCCTTCAGCAAGAGCAAGCTTGTGATTGGGATCCATAGGATAAGCAACCGGTTTACAACTTTGAAGTCCACATTCCTTAAGAATATCCAAAGCAAATTTGCGTTGAGTAAGAAACAAACCGGTCTTGCTTTGAGCAAATTCAATGCCAAGAAAATACTTGAGGGGACCAAGATCTTTAATTTTAAACCAGGTTTGTAAATGAGCTTTGACACGGTCACAGAGAGAAGGATCACTACCTGCCAACAAAATATCATCTACATAGACAAGTATAGCAACATAATGGGAACCAGTCGAGTAAGTGAACAACGTATAATCAGCACGAGACTGAACAAAGCCGAAACTGAGGAGAGAACTACGAAGCTTAGCAAACCAATTTCGTGGGGATTGCTTGAGACCATAAAGTGAACGTTGAAGCTTACAGGCGTGACCAGACTTGGTTTGGGAGAAACCGGGAGGAAAACGCATAAAGACTTCTTCATCCAAATCGCCATGGAGAAAGGCATTTTGAACATCCAGCTGAAAAATGCTCCATTTTCGAGCTACAGCTACAGATAAAAATGTACGCACACTTGTCATTTTAGCCACCGGTGCAAAAGTCTCAGTGTAATCTTCTCCTTCGATCTGATTGTTCCCAGCAATAACCAGACGCGCTTTATAGCGTTCAATGGTTCCATCAGAATTGTACTTGATGCGGTACACCCACTTACATGGAATAGCTTTCTTACCAGAAGGGAGAGGTTGAATTTGCCAAGTATGATTGGCTTCCAATGCATCAATTTCGGCTTGCATGGCTTTCTGCCAATGAGGATATTGCATAGCCTCTTTAAATGATTTGGGTTCCAGGTTACTATCCACGGCGGCAAGAAAAATCTGATGGTGCGAAGAAAATAATGCATTAGAAACATAATGATCAATGGAATATTGAATACCTGAGTCGATTGGAGAAGTGGAGAGACGAGGAAAGGGTGTAGTCATTGTGTTGCATACATAATCCTTTAAATGAGATGGGGGACGTCTGGCACGCTGTTCACGAATATCTGCCACAGATGCAGTGTTGGGTTCTGTCAACGGAACCGGTGAACCAGGGACATCCGTGGATGAAGTAATAGAACCCGGAACTGGGGAGGACGAACTCCCCCTGTCATCAAGCTCCGCTGTGGGAGTATCAATAGCAGTAACAGGTGCCACATCATAATCGGTGAAGACAGCTTGTGGTGACGGTACATGGACAGAAGGTGCAGATGAAGTTGCAGCCAATGGAAAAATAGTTTCATGAAATAAAACATCACGAGAAACAAATATTTCATGAGTGGAGATATCCATGACCTTCCATCCTTTTTTGTTGAAAGGGTAGCCAACAAACACACACTTACGGGAGCGAGGAGCGAACTTGTCATGTGGTTTGGGTAAAACAGTAGTGTAACATAAACTCCCAAAGACCCGTAAGTGATCATACTTTGGTGGAGTGCCATGCAAAACTTCATAGGGACACTGACCACCAAGGAGTGGAGTCGGTGTCCTGTTGATGAGGTGAGCAGCGGTCAAGATGCATTCTCCCCAAAGAGATATAGGTAAGTGACCATCAAAACGCAAAGCACGAGCCACGTTGAGGATGTGACGATGACGACGTTCAACGCGTCCATTTTGCTGTGGGGTGTAAGTGCATGATAATTGATGATGAATACCGTAGGATGAGAGAGCCTCTTGGACTACAGATGACAAAAATTCAGTCCCATTATCACTCTGAATTCGCTTAACAGATGCATCATATTGGGTGCGAACCAAGTGGAGAAACCGAAGTAAACATGTGGAAGTTTCAGTTTTATTGCGCATCAAAAAAATCCAAACATGTCTACTAAAATCATCGACTACAGTTAAAAAATAGCGGGCACCAGTTGTAGATGCCATAGGATATGGCCCCCATATATCACAGTGAAGTAAATCAAAAGGATGTAAACAACGTTTATTATTAATAGGAAAAGGACTTCGTGGTTGTTTGGCTTTACAACAAACGTCACAAGGAGCCAAATTATTTGCATTGGAAATAAAAGGTAACAAAGATAAATAACGGGAAGATGGATGTCCTAGACGACGATGCCATAGTGCTGCAGAATCTGACGTACTGGCAACATGAGCAGAAGCTGATGATGCACACAATATATACACCCCTTCTCGTTCAACACCCGTTCCAATCGTCCTCTTCTGCTTTAGGTCCTGTATCAAACAAACAGAATTAACAAACAATGCCAAGCAAGACTGGCGCAGAAGCTGAGATACAGAAATCAAATTACAAGCCAACGAAGGGACATAAAGAACATTGGAGAGATGAAGAGAAGAGCCCAAAGTAATGCTGCCACATTGCGTAGCAATATCATGAACTCCATTCGGCAGTCCCACAGAACAAGGAGAAATAGAATGCACATTGGATAGATAGGAGAGTGTGCCCGTCATGTGTTGGGATGCACCACTGTCGATGATCCAAGATGGGTGTATGTAAAAGGGTGACTTAGAATCAGAAACCTTGAAGGTTTTAGGTGCGGAAGTCATGATGAAAAAAAAAAAAAAAATGAAGGCTTGTTGATCGTCAAGCTCTTGATACCATAACAGAAGTTGCTGTCATTTGCAGCTTGATGATATATGAAATTGGGTCTATTATATAGACCAAGATTTACAATTGTTTACATCAGGAAATCAGCTAAACTTAAGGAACAGAAAGCATAAATCAAGCTAATCTATTTACATCAGGAAATCAGCTAAACTTAAGGAACAGAAAGCATAAATCAAGCTAATCTATTTACATCAGGAAATCAGCTAAAACTAAGGAACAGAAAGCATAAATCAAGCTAATCTATTTTAATATACAAGGTAACAAACCGTGATAGTTACAATCAGGATCCTAACAAATTAATGCTACTCTAATATCATTGGACTTTTTTTGAACTTTTCCCTTTAATTTTCAAAGAGAAATACTAAAACACACTCTTTGACATCTTTTGAATATTTTCTTAATTATTGGGTGAAATTCTATCTTTAACCTACTGAATAACTTAGGAAAAAATATTTGTCCTTATAAAGGACAATTATTTTAGTTAAAATTAGTAATTTTTATATAATATTTAAATTAAAAAATTCTCAATTTCTCCTACCATAATTTTTATTTTTCTCACTATAAAATACATTAGTTTTGAGTAAAATGATACATGTAACATCATGTATAGCTACTAGTTACGAAATACCACATTACTTCTTAAATTATATTTTAACTGTAAGAATAATAAAATAGAGAAAATATGAACATCAATAAATAATACAAACTTTCTAAGTTATTTTATTTTATACATGGTACCAAGTCAGATAAATATATTTTATATTCAAACTATTTTACATCAAATCTTACACCCTAACTATGTTACATTAGTTAATTACATGTAATACAACTTAAGTACATGATCTCATAAATTTGTACAATATACAAGTCCCATGTAATCAAATCTATACGTTTTGATTTCTACACTAGTAGCATAAAATATTACTGCAGCTCATTGATTTCTTACTATAACATAGAACTCTATGCGATTATCGTAGAAGTAAACAGTAACACCTTATCCTTCACCCATTAGGCAAAAGCTAGGCATTGTGATTCTTTGAAAAGGTTAGCACAAAAACCGAATATATGTGAGAAAAATTTCAGTAATATTGAGGTCTTCTAACTATAATCATTATAGTCGTAATAACGAAAAATATCATTCTCTCAAGTAATTTTTTAAAAATGAAATAATATCAGAAATAACCACAAATAATAAATTGTGTAACATTTTACTGAAACTAATTTAATTTCCAATTTTGTGGGTCTCCTGTATATGTAAAGTTATGTTATGGCGGAGCTCAAGTCATGATAAGACGTCCCTTACCCTATAACTATCTGATCCCCTTGTGGGTTAATTCACAACAGTCTCCATCAGTTAAAATTTACACATTCTCTTAATATTTATTTGGTACCAATAATTCCGCGGTCAATAATCAAGTTTAAGAATAAATAAGATTTTAAAACTAAAGGTACTTGCAAAAGAAGATAATAAAATCAAAGAATAAAGTTAAATATAAGAGAATCTAAAGAAAAGAGTTTGGCATAATAACAACATTATCAAAATAAAAAATCATCTTTACAAGAATAATTAAGAAGAAGAAAAATGAGAGACAATTTTACTCTCTCAATATTACATTGTCTCTTTCCTCACACTTTCTTCTTTTCCTTTTTATTTTTCCTTTTACTTTTCTCTCGGTTCCTCTCTTTCTTTTTCTCACTGTTTTCTTTCCCAAGATAGTTAAAATCGAGATTTTACGTAAAATCGAAAAAGGGATAAAAAATTATAAAACGTAAAATCGTAACGTAAAAATATCGTAAAAACATAAAATCATTTGGAATATTGATAAAATCATTTTGATGAAAAAATCATAAAATCGTAAAATCATAGTAATAAATCGAGATTTTAACTACCATATTCTTTCCTTTATGTGATTTTTGCCTTCTTTTTCTTTTCTTACGATCAATCATATACATATGTATATGGGAAAAACTACTCTTATGCTACATGTGACAAATTTTTCTCCTACACAATCTTCGATAACTGTGCCACCTTTTTTTTATTTTTTAGGTGGTGGAGCCCACAAATTTATCTCTATGACATGAGATAACTTATTTCCTTTAACATTATATTAATAAAATCTATGTATATATAGGCAAATGCATTGACCATTTTTTACTAGTTTAATCATTGCACCTATTTGGATTGTAACTAAAGTAACTAAATTTCCATTTAAATCTAACTAAACTTTAAGAAAGCAATCATTGCATATAACAAAAAATCTTAACAACCTTATCTCTATTCCACGTTGTCTGTCTAGAATAATCCTATGGTTTTATTTTTATTTTTTAAATATTACACTTGCGCATCTATAAAATAATGGACTAAATATATACACATTAATTTGATTTGGAATTAAAATGTTTTATAGTTGAAAAAGTATCTTCCAAAATTTTTAGTCAAAGCTATACACGCTAGCACCAATTCTTGTACCATTATGTGATGAACAAATCTTTTAAAAGCGTAATTTACTAAGTAAAAGTGTTATCAATAACTGTTAACCTTTAAATTATTAAGAGAAATTGATAACACCTTTTTTAATTACTTTATTTTTAAAATCTTATACTAAATTAAGAACAAACTTAGGTTCAAAATATTTTTTTATATATACGAATAAGAAATAAAATATTACAAATGAGCTAAAAAATAATTATTATGATGTATAACTAAAAATATTTAATATTTGCTCAAGTTATGAATGAAGAGCGATTAAAGACAAGTATTTCATACAGGCACACCAAAGCACAACTACCATATTTAAATGCTTGAGCCAGTTAAATTATTAGTTTTGATACCACCACTAAGTGACTACGAGAGTTTATGAATTTATTTATTTGCAAGAGGTAGTTATGAGTTGAAAGTTGTATCATATATTTAATCAAATTAGAAAATTTATTTATGAAACAGTAAACTAAATACATAAGACTATATATTGTATAAATACATAAACTATAATATATTAACCATTGGTGGCACAATTTAATTATTATTTTTTAAATAATTTATCCCTTTCTTTTTGTTCGTTGTTTGGGATAAAAACAATTTAGTAAAAATAAAATGCTTCAAGTTTCCACTAACTTTTCTATTTCCCTTCATGGACGATTATTTCAACTAATGCTTGAAATGTAATATTTAATTATTTTCTTTTAAATAATTAATTAATGTAATCTAATTTAATTTCTTTTTTATTTTTAATTTTTTAATTTTTAATTTTTTTAAATATTACAATATAATTTTATTTCCTTTTAAAAGGACAAATACTAATCCCAATAACTAAGTCCACTCTTTATTAGTGAGATTGACATGAAATTTCACCTAATAATTGAAAAAGCTTTGAAAAAAATGTAACTTATTTTTCAAGTGTAAGGGACACAGAAAATAAACCTATACAAGAACAACAAGAAAATAACATGAATGGGGAATATATTTTTACGTTGCATGAGATAATTTTATCTTATGTAATACACAAAAAAATACATCAAATGAGAAGAGAGAAAAAAAAAATGGATCCTATTTATTTTTTGTGTGTGCAAATATATTTTTCTAAATAAATAGTACGAAAGTAGGTATGACTATAAAGATAGTTAGTAGTTAATAATTCATGGCGTGTTACGATTTGTAAAATGTTTAGATAGTAGATTGTTCATCAAGTAATTCCTTCTATTCCAAGCCAAATTAGTAATTATCACTAAGTTGCGAGATATTTTGTACCACATATTTCCCCTTTAAGATATACAAAATTGAGTGTGCTTTCAGCCTCAACCAAGCATAATTTGTACTAGTATTTCTTCTAAATATGGCAGCCACTATATTTTGTCCGAATAAACTTGCGCAAAGTCATGTTTTCCTTGTGCCCAAGAGAGATGACTTATGAACTGTTAGTAAAGAGTAAGAGCCATGTAGGTAACCCCAAGAGGTGTGTAATAATCACTATAGGGAGGCCCTAAACAGCAATGATATGGACCAAGGCTATAAAGAAAAGCCTCAGATGCTACGTATGACAATGGTGGGCGGTGTAGTATGGCTGCAATGGCTCTCTCAGTTGACAGAGTAATAACTCATAATTGTAGTGATATTGTGTGTTCATGGTGAGAAAGGAGGGAGTATGTATAATTAGATTTAAGCTCCATGCATGGGTGGTAAAGTGAGCCAAGTTAACTGTTATGGGGAAGAGCCATAACAGCAGCACCTTACAGGGGTAAGGTACTCTGCAGCCCTTGTCAACACTGCAACGGTTGTTATGCAGGGAAAGACATAAAAAAAGTGGACATTTTGGTGCAGACAAAGGAGAATGAAGGATGTCCCAAATAAGACATTTTGATATCTCAAGTTGGGAATCTGCTACATGGGTGTTAATATGGCTATACTGTTAAGGCAGATCTAATGTTGTGGGGTTGGTGCAGCAGGGGTGATATCGGCCTTATGGTATTGGGCAGACCATATTGGACTAGTCAATTGGGCGAGCCAGAACAACTTCAAATACATGTTATCAAATATCCTTTTCCATCAAGTTGTAAGAATATTAGGCACCTAAAAATCAATACATTGAATTCCATGTTTAAAGTAAGAAGAGAAACTTATGCACTGAATAATTGCACCATTAAAGCTCTTATCCTAAATAACATGATGAGCAAACAGCGAAAAGAACAAAATCTACCCAATAATGCCCCAAACCAAAGAGTGTTAGGCCATTAGGGGAGCCCAAAATAGGAGAGTTTATCATCCACACATCAATGAGTCTAAATGATAAACTCATAATAAATAAACTAATCTCCACGTTTCAACCCAAAACTTTAAAAGCATTATGTTTATGGATCATTTCAATTATATCTTTCATGCTTAACCCATACGTTCCGGTGCTCTGGATGCAGGACTTTATCAGTCACACAATATACACACTCATTCAAAATGTTCTGAAAGGACCTTCAAAATTTCTTTACCAATATCAACTGTTGCACGTGCGGTTTTCCACACCTTGTAGGCAGCGTAGCCAAAATTTACATATGGGTATGAGTTCCAATCCTACCATAGTAAAAAGTGTATGCCGAATTCTCTACTCAAACCGTGTAAACTGAATTCTTTCTATTATCTAGAAGTTGAAACTGTTGCATCTCTTCTTCCCTGGAATCAAATTCCTGGTAGCTCTTACTCTTAGTCTCAAGTGCATAACTTTCTATATAGGCATTCAAAACACTTGACGTTTTTTGATTATGAAAGATTAAACACAGACCTTATCGTAGTAAGAGTCTGAGAATTTTACCACTTTTGTAGAAATTATGGTTACCTATGAAACAGAACCGGTTTCAGCAGAATTCGGTTTCCTGACAGCTCCTGGTCTAGTGCATAACTTTCTGTGTAGGCATTCAAAAACATTTGCCGTGTGTTGCATACGAACGCTAAAACACAGACCTTAGAAATCTCAGTATTTTATAACTACTGTAGAAACTGTGACTCTTTATTAAACAAAATCTATGTCTGCAGAATTCGGTATCTTGACAGCCCTTACAAGAAAGGTTAGTTGATTTACACCTATCCTATACACGATAATGATGACAATGTGTATCATTTGGTTAACGGATTAATAACATATTTTTCCACTTAGAAAAAAAAAATTGTTAGTCTGTTAATAATTTAACTAATAATCAACTCAGCATTAATAAGTGTAAGATTTCAAGTGTAGAAATAAGACTATTATTTCCAAATAAAGAAAGGAAACTTTCCTACATGGACCCTTATATTGTGTCCAATGCCTAATCTAATTTACTAGGTTCCACCTTAATCTTTTCATGTATATCTACCAATGGATATTCCACCAAATCAGGAAGTATTTTCTAGAAGGCAATCACAATCCCACGATCATAACAACGGATAATCCTCCCTTAATTTAAGGTATATACTTAACACTAATTACATTCTCCACTCTGGTTTTATACTGACTCAGGCAAAGTCTATGCAAGTACACAAGCGCTTTCTATTAGCGGAGCATCAATATCAACCACATTACAAGAATATACAAAGGAGTAGATCCTTAACGTTTGGATATTCCTATTCAACATTTCCTTTATTCCACTACTAAATATCAAAGTAATTAAAAAAAATACTTTATTCCATTTCATTATATATAATTCTATTCTATCCATAGTAAAATATTCAAATAAAATCAGAAGAATGACCAGCTAGTGAACGGCCTCTAACTCAGTAAGCTATAAACGGAGCTTTCTTTGCAAACAAAGAAAACCGGCTGATTTTTTTTTTAATTAGAGGTTGGATTTGGTCACAAATGCTTATGTTGTCTAAGTCTGAAAACGGACATGTTGCCGGCCTTACCCAAAAATTGAGAGCAATACATAAATGTCCCTTTCCAAAACAGAGAACAACATCAAACAAAAGCTAGTAAATTAAGAAATTCGTGCTAGAGAATGGGAGAAGAGTTCCTCTCCTTCTTATATACGACGCAACAAGGTAACCAACATATTTTGATTTACTTGGAAAAGATTCAATTATGGCTGAATACCAAGGTTACATCCTACTTTTTATCATTTGGCTAGTCTCCATAATCCTTATTCGAGCTTTACTCAACAAAACAAAGAACAAAGCTCATCGACCACCAAGTCCACTAGCCATACCCATCATTGGACACCTCCACCTTCTTGCTCCAATACCTCACCAGGCTCTTCATAAGCTCTCAACCCGCTATGGACCCATAATGCACCTTTTCCTTGGTTCTGTCCCTTGTGTCGTTGCTTCCACACCAGAAGCTGCAAGAGAGTTCCTTAAAACTCACGAAAATAACTTCTCCAACCGTCCTCAAAGTTCTGCTGTTGATTATCTTACATATGGCTCCCAAGACTTCTCCTTCGCCCCATATGGACCTTATTGGAAATTCATGAAGAAAATATGCATGTCTGAACTTCTGGGTGGTCACACACTCAGCCAACTTCTTCCTGTGAGGAGAGAAGAAACAACCAGGTTTTTGAGACTTTTACTCAAGAAAGGGAACGCGGGTGAGGCCATTGAGGTTGGAGGAGAATTAATGACACTAGCGAATAACATTGTGTCAAGGATGATTATGAGCCAAACATGCATGGAAAATGAAGGTGAAGCTGAAGAGGTGAGGAAGTTGGTGCAAGACACCACGCATCTCACGGGGAAGTTTAATGTTTCCGACTTCATTTGGTTCTTTAAGAACTGGGATTTGCAGGGGTTCAGCAAAAGGCTCAAGGAAATTCGGGACAGGTTTGACACCATGATGGAGAGGGTGATCAAGGAGCATGAAGAGGAAAGGAGAAAAAGAAAGGAACTAGGTGGAGGAGATGGTCAGATCAAGGATCTACTTGATATATTAATGGACATACTTGAAGATGAGAGCTCTGACATAAAATTGACAATAGAGAACTTAAAGGCCTTCATCTTGGTAAGATCAAAATTATATTTTCCTTTTTTAGAGATAATAATATAAAATGATTAATATGGTAATTAATTCCAAGATTAAATTTTGCGTTAAATTGATTACTTTATATGATATCTGAGTTGATTATCAAGTGATCACAAGTTCGAATTTTGGATTGAATTGGGTGCTTTGCATTCTTTATAACTGTTGTATAAATTTTGTAAGTAGACATAGCAATAGAGCTTCCTGAACTTCATGCAAGTGTTGTGCTTGTCTCCAAATCCAGACTTTTTAAGCTTATGCCAATTGCCATAATGCAAATGAGGGAGTGATAACACAGTTTGTTAAACAAACTTAACACAAACTGATTACATATGATTTATAAATTTTGCAGGATATATTTATGGCAGGAACTGACACTTCAGCCTTAACCACTGAATGGGCTCTGGCTGAATTGATTAACCACCCATATGTGATGGAGAGAGCAAGGAAAGAGATCAATGCTGTAATTGGAAATAGTAGAATAGTAGAAGAATCTGACCTTGTCAACCTTCCATACCTGCAAGCTATAGTTAAAGAAACACTGAGGATTCACCCCACAGGTCCATTAATTGTCAGAGAATCATCTGAAAGCTGCACTATCTGGGGCTATGAGATTCCATCAAAGACCCAGTTGTTTATTAATGTGTGGGCTATTGGCAGGGACCCCAATCACTGGGAGAACCCACTTGAGTTCAGACCAGAAAGGTTTATTAGTGAAGAGGGAAGTGGGAAGAGCCAATTAGATGTGAGGGGACAACATTTTCACCTAATTCCATTTGGGAGTGGAAGAAGAGGCTGTCCTGGAACCTCACTGGCTTTGCAGGTTGTGCAGACCAACCTTGCTGCTATGATTCAGTGTTTTGAATGGAAGGTTAGTGGAGGCAATGATACTGTTGACATGGAAGAGAAACCCGGGTTAACCCTTTCAAGAGCTCATCCCTTGATTTGTGTCCCAGTGCCTAGGCTTAATCCTTTTCCTCCCATGTGATTGTGATCAAGCTTGGGGTAAAAAAAGTAAGAAACCAACTTCAAATTGAAAATATAAACTTTGGTTCTTCTTGTTTCGTTGTTATATATAATCATAATTATCAGTTTCACGGACTCTCTCTGGGCTCAATGAACGCTTAGATGAAGATTATTCCAGAGGGATTAAAGATTGCATAAGGTAGATCATGACAATGACACAAAAGTCATTATCTATATTAATCACAAACCGGGTCTTTAGTTTGACATAATTGTGATGCCTTACTTTAATTTTTTTTTTTTTTTAAGTTACAAATGTGATCTACAGGGTGTGGGGAGGGGAATGCAAAACAGGCTGTAGAGAAGATAATGGAAAGAGTTTCAAAATAAAAAATTGGTGCCATAAAGCTATTTGCCAACTTACTCTCATGTTTTTAAATGGGTATGCTAGATAAAGTAGAGTCGATTCTAACAAGAGTTTATTTTATAATATCTTCATGAAAAATAATTGCCAAAATAACAATTAAAAACCACAAACCAAACTAGAATTTTCATCAAGTGGCATAAAACAATATTCTTTACATGCACTAGCCCCCATAGCTGACTAGGTTGGCGTTTTTAATAAATAAATCTCTCCTGCAAGTTCAGTGAATGATCCTCTCCATCTGTTTCTTTCATAAATGCTAGATATTGCTATGTTAATTAATTAGTTTACTCCCAATCTGTCTCTTATGGCCTTCGTTACATGACTATTAAGACTTGGAGGATGTCTATTTAGTATTTACTCCTATGTTGCTACCCCAAATGCATAGCCAATAAAAAAACTTCATGGTATTCGAGGTATGACTGATTTTCCATGCTATGTCCAAGTCTTACTCTTTTGTGTGCTCTCCAGCATTCTTCTTGGATCCATACAATGGAGAAAACAAAACAAGGTCCTCCCTCCACCGAGTCCACCGGTACTACCCATCATTGGACACCACCAACTTCTCTCCCCAATACCTTATCGTGATTTTTCCAAGCTCTGTCCCTTGTGTCGTAGCTTCCACCGCAGAAGCTGCCAAAGAGTTCCTCAAAACTCATGAAATCTCCTTCTCCAACCGCCCTGCTCAAACCGTTGCCGTTGAGAGCTTAATCTACGCCTTCCAAGACTTCATTATGTTTTCATCTTATGGACCCCTATTGGAAGTTCATGAAGAAGCTCTACATGACTGAACTAATGAACTTCTCGTTGGAACACACATCAAATTAAGGATATACTTGATGTTTTATTAGACATGTACGAAGATGAGACTTCTGAAAAGAAATTGACTAAAGAGAACATAAAGGCCTTTATAATGGTAAGTTAGTCTATGTTCACAATTTTCTACTCCTTCCAAGTTGGTCAACAAAGGAAATGATGCTGTTTTTTTCGGATAATTTTCTTTTCCTTATTGGAGGTTAGGATAAGATGCGAAAATCACATCTGTTAAAACTGTATTTCCATATGTAGCCTTGCCAAGTTTTATATTATTGTATTGATAAAAGGTCATGTTGGTAACATTATATCTTTTATTGAAACGTTGCGTTTTGTATACATGTGGTATACTAACTTTGCTGATTGGTATATGTGTGTGAAAAAAAAAACACATTTGATGCTCATTGCTGCACTCTTTCTTGTACGCGATATTGAGTATCAAAGTTCTCCTTGTTTTGCTCTGCTAGGGTTTTGCTCAAAAACCAAATCTGATCTACTAATCAGATTGCATCGAGTTTTTCTTGGCTGTTGTTCTCTCTTGTGTTTGCAGGTTCATCACCGGAGCTTGGTGGTGGTTGAAGACCAAGGTGCTACTCGACGGCGGCTTCTTGAAGACATCAAGAAGTGTGGAGAAGGGCTTCTGCTTCACGTGGGATTCTGGTATCACAACTGAGTCTATGTGTGTGGTTGCTGGTTGCTGTTCTCTGAACTTGTGTTCAATTGCATCTTTTAAAGCCTTGCTGTTTAGGTTTATTGATCTGTTGAATGCAATTTGGGGCTTTAGGGTTTCTTTGGGGGTTTTGGTTATTTTTGCCTGAAACTGAATATTGTATTCTTTTGTTCTTGTTTTAATTAGTGCAAGTGTCAGGGAGTGGTCTCCCTAAATTGATCCTTGACGTAGGAAACTTGGTAACACAAGTTTCTGAACAAGTAAAAATCAGCGTGTGAATCTTTCTCTCTTTACTCATCTTTTCTGTTTTTAAGAAATCAAAGGAAACCAGAAATAATTCTCAAATTTTATCTCCACTGAATTTCAACAACATCCTATCATATTATAAATATCTAATATCTGCTTTTTGTAACGCCTGGCAACTTGCAAGGATCAACCCCCACACACTAACACGAGACTTTTCAGTGTGTTTTTTCCTTACTCGCACACTTCTCGGGAAAACTTCCCAGGAGGTCGCCCATCCCAGAATTGCCCCAAGTCAAGCACGCTTAACTATAGAGTTCTTCCGTTCCGGCCTACCGAAAAGTAGATGCATCTCACCGTACTGGAAGAGAGGCTCTGCTCTGATACCACTTGTAACGCCTGGCAACTTGCAAGGATCAACGACTGTCCCCACACACTAACACGAGAATTTTCAGTGTGCTTTGTCCTCACTCGCACACTTCCCGAAAAAACTTCTCAGGAGGTCACCCATCCCAGAATTGCCCCAAGTTAAGCACGCTTAACTATGGAGTTCTTCCGTTCCGGGCTACCGAAAAGTAGATGCATCTTGTTAGTATAGGTAGTACCAATTAATTCTTATAAGTCATTCCCAACTGTACCGTCTCATACAAGCACAGTCTCTAGAATCCCTATCTTTCGGGTGTTGATTCAATTCATTCATGTACCCCCTGTCGCTGGAAGCCTGCCAGGAGCCACTCCTTGTCCATGCCCTTTCGCTCCGGCGATCACTCCCCGCCCTCGTCAGCGCCCGGGATGTTACACTTTTGAGTTTGCATATGCTAATTTTTATCCCTAATATACACATGCAATATTCATGTTGAGATATATACAACCATTAATGTAACCTCACTCCTCTCCCAACAACTTAAGCTTTTGGGTTGAATTGGTTCTTTACATGGTATCAAAGCCTCGTGTCCCATGTTCGATCCTCGCCGCCCCCCACTTTATTTCAAGTGAAATTTCTTTGTTCGCACAGGTAGGTGGGCCTGTGCATTATCCACTCTTCAAGCGCAGTGAACTCTCGTGTGAGGGAGCGTGTAGAGATATATAAAACCATTAATGTAACCTCACCCAACAGCTTAAGCTTTTGGGTTGAATTGGTTCTTTACAATCCAGGACATATTTGTGGCAAAACGACCGTACTACTAAGAAACAAGAAATGTTTCTCCAAGTGAAAGTTGTTCTTAAATGTTTTCCGGTGTAAAGCAGTCAAGCACGTTGGTCAATATGACACGAATGGTCATGTTAATGTGACTGACGCGATTGAGTGACATGTAATTTTTATTATATATTATATAACCTGTATTGTATATCATGAAAGCGGGGGTGTTAGTGGAAGGCGGCATGGGAGCTGACGGGTTTGGGAAAGTCAAGAAGAGTGATTTTGGCTGACAGATCTGATCTGGACACGTCAAGGTGATTGACGGCACTGCATAGACTGCCTACATGTCATCCAATCGCGCCAGGCACACTGACGGGACCATTCGCGTCATGTTGACCAACGCGTTTGACTGCTTTACATCGGAAATACATTTCAGAACATCTTTCACTTGGAGAAACATTTTTCATTTCTTAGTAGTACAGTCATTTTGCCCATATTTGTTGAAGGGAATGAATAGTCTATTTTGACTATGATATGAAATGCGTATTGCATAACGAAGATCATGACAATGACTTAGAAGTAATTATGTATATTAATTGAGAAAATTATTTGTGCTATAAAACGACGTAAGTTATGTTCTTTTAGTTTTTTTATTCTATGTACTCTCAGAAGTATATAGTTATAACATATTTTTTTTCTCTCCTCAATCAATCAGCTGACGTGAAAATTGAAAAAAAAAGAGTAACTTTTTATGTTATAAATATGTACCCTAGGAAATACATAGAGTAAAAAATTAAAAGGACATAACTTACATCTTTTTTAAAAAGTTACACACTAAACCCATATTAATTTTGGGGTTTGCATTTTTCATTTAACATGACACAACAAAATTTTCTACACACACAACATTTTGTGGGGCCCACACTTTTTGAAAAAAAAATAAAACTACAGCACGCAAAATGAATCTCTATAACACTACACAATCACTTTTTCTACAACATAACTCTCATAAAATTCATTAATTTTATGTTAACAATTATTATCTACAAGATGGTCTCTGGGGAGGGTGGATGTAAAAACAGGCTGTAGCGTAGACAATGGAAAGTGTTTCAAAATAAAAAAGTTGGTTCCGTAAAGCTACATGCCAACTTACTTTCATGGTTTTAAAAGGAAATTCAACCAAATGATTTAACTGAGTTGACACGTGGGAGTTGGGCACCTAGGGTAAGAGTATATATTTGATTATTTTCAGTATCATTTTTAGAAGAAATTTAAAATCTTAATTCTAAAACATGTGTTCGATCTCACTCAATATCATTTTTAAGATGAATTTAAAATTTTAATTTCGGATCTGCCCCAAACTCTGGATTAGTTCATAAGGACTATAGGATTATCGGGAGATAATCTCTAAAAAAGGAAAATCAAGATAAAAGCCTATTTGGACATGTTTTTTTCTACAAAAATTACTTTTTTTCACAAAAAAAAAAAAAAAGCATTTTGTTATTACAAAATTCGTTTGAACGTCTACTTTAAAAAAAAAAATTAGAAATTACAACAAAATCAAAAACTTGTTTTTTTTAAGCTAAAAATTTTAGCTTCTAAACAAATAAAAATCAAAAACCAATTTTTTTTTCAAAAAACTAAATAACTTTAGCTTTTTTGTAAAAAAAACATTTTTAAAATAAATAAGCTAGTTCTTCCAAACATACCAAAGTCTTTATTAGGAGTCCATTCTAACAAGAGTCTCTTTTAAAATCTAATACATGTACCCAAAAGAAAAAAGAAAAAAAAAATCTCTTCGCGAAAAACAATTACTCAAATAACAATTAAAAACACAAACCAATCTAGAATTTGCATCTAATGGTATGAAACAATATTCTTATTACAATTGGAGTCTCCCACTTGATGGATAAACCAAGCAACATGTGCTAGGCTGCTAGCCCATATTACCGACTAGTTTGACGTTTGTAATGAACAAATTGCCCACATTGGTTGTCTCTGTCCATCCCCTCTCCTGTTTCTCTAATGAATGCTAGGTTTTTCCTTGTTAATTAATTAATTTCCTGCAAACTGTCCCCTATACCCATCATTCCATAACTATTGGCAGTTGATTTATATGTTCTCCTTTGAAATGGTTATATGGTTATGTTATTTGATCTCAAACTACTCATTTTTACTCATTGATTATGAAATAAAATAGAAAAAAATGTATAATTTTTGAATGAAAAATTGTAATGTAATAACGTGACCGTATTACCACTTTTTTAGACGAAAGAATCCAAAGCGATTGGCAGTGTTTCCTCAACTTTAAATGCCACTTACCAAAAGCCTTCATTTTCCAACAAACATCTAGCTATTGTAGAGATCTGAAATTGTAAACATTTATCTCCTATATTACTAACCCAAATGCACAGCCAATAAAAACACTTCATAGTATTCAAGGAATGGATGATTTTCAAGACTATATTCAAGTCTTCATCATTTGTGTGCTCTCCACCATCCTTCTTAGATCCATACTTAGGAGAAAACAAAACAAGATCCTCCTTCCACCGAGTCCATGGTCCCTACCCATCATTGGACACCTTCACCTTCTATCTCCAATACCTCACCAAGATTTTCACAAGCTCTCAATCCGCTATGGACCCATAATACACCTTTTCCTTGGCTCTGTCCCTTGCGTGGTAGCTTCCACCGCAGAAGCTGCCAAAGAGTTCCTCAAAACTCACGAAACCTCATTCTCCAACCGCCCTGCTCAAACCGTTGCCGTTAAGAGCTTAACCTACGGCTTCCAAGACTTCACGTTTGCACCTTATGGACCCTATTGGAAGTTCATGAAGAAGCTCTGCATGTCTGAACTTCTCGGTGGCCGCATGCTTGATCGGCTCCTTCATGTGAGGCAGCAAGAAACGAAGAGATTCATCAAACTTGTGTTCAAGAAAGGGATCGCTTGTGAGGCCTTGGATGTTGGAGCAGAACTCATGACGCTTTCGAGTAACATCGTTTCAAGAATGACTCTGAGTCAAAGGGTTTCTGAAAACGACAACGAAACAGAAGAGGTGAGGAAGCTGGTGGCGGATACGGCAGAGCTATTGGGGAAGTTCAATATATCGGATTTCATTTGGTTCTTGAAGGGTTTTGATTTGCAGGGGTTCAACAAGAGGCTCAGTGAGATTCAGTTCAGGTTTGACACCATGTTGGACAGAGTGATAAAGGAGCATGAAGAGGAAAGAAAAAAAACCAAGGAAATGGGTGGAACACATCAAATTAAGGATATACTTGATGTTTTGTTAGACATACATGAAGATGATAGTTCTGAAATTAAATTGAATAAAGAGAACATAAAGGCCTTTATAATGGTAAGTAAGTCCATGCTCATAATTTTTGAAATTTCTACTCCTAAAAAAGTTGGTCAACAAAGGAAATGATGCAGGTTTTTTTTTTTTTTTAATAATTTTCTTGTTCTTCATTTCTGCATGTACTAATTCTAATCTCTAAGAATAAGATGTGATATAAGATAATATCCTCACTCTTACGTGAGTGTAATGGGGAAAAAAAAAATTATACAACAAAAACAAAAATATTATTCCTTATTTATATACTGATGTGCTGTTGTTTCTAATGACAATATACAGGACATATTTGTAGCAGGGACTGACACGTCATCAGTGACTATGGAATGGGCTATGGCAGAGTTAATCAACAACCCAAATGTGATGGAGAAAGCAAGGCAAGAAATTGATGAAGTGATTGGAAAGAGTAGAATAGTGGAAGAATCAGATATTGTTAACCTTCCTTACCTGCAAGCCATAGTTAAAGAAACATTTAGGCTTCACCCTGCAGGTCCATTATTATTTAGGGAGTCATCTAAAAGGGCCATAGTTGGTGGTTATGATATAGAAGCCAAGACTCGATTATTTATCAATGTTTGGGCTATTGGTAGGGACCCCAATCAATGGCAGAACCCACTTGAGTTCAGGCCAGAGAGGTTTATTGGTGAAGAGGGAAATGGGCTGAGTAAATTCGATGTTAGGGGACAGAATTATCATCTTATTCCATTCGGGAGTGGAAGAAGAGGGTGTCCTGGAACCTCTTTGGGGCTGCAGGTTGTGCATGTGAATCTGGCTGCAATGATTCAGTGTTTTGAATGGAAAGTTGATGATGGCAATGGCACCGTTGACATGGAAGAAAAGCCAGGGATGACTCTTCCAAGGGCTCACCCCATTATATGTGTCCCTGTTCCTAGGTTTAATCCCTTTCCTTTTATGTGATTATTATGATGTTATGTTTTATGATCTCAATTTTAAATTTGATGTATATTTTAAGGGTTTTATATTTGTCATTTAACACGAGAATTGAATTCTCATGTTGTAGAGACAAAAAGCATGTGAGACCCGTATGTTAGAAAAAAGAGAAAAGTTCACCAATTCTCATGCGGTTTGCTTCAGAATCACTTATGCCCTTATGGTTTTTTTGTATCACATATGCCCGTGTGCTTGGTAAAAAATAAAAAACCACAGGGGCATATGAGATAAAAAACATACCCTTTTGCAAACCACAGGGGCATATGTAATATAAAAAAAATCACAGTGGCATAAGTGATTCTGAAACAAACCACAGAGGCATTGGTGAACTTTTCCCTAGAAAAAATTAGGTGTAGGACCCACGTTGACACGGAAATCGAAGGGTTTATAGGAAAATTTAAATTCTCATGTTGAATGAGAAATATAAAACCCATATTTTAAATGAGATCGTTTTTAAATTTGATTTATTTAAATATTTAATTTTATTATCATCAATTAATTATATTAAAAATTAAATACTGCTTTTACTGTATTACTCAATGTTATGAAATATATCTATATCCTAACCGTCTATCCCATTAATCCCTTAATAGTAAATGGAACAATTATGTTAACAGCATGAGACGATAAAGATAAAGAGATAAAAATCTTATCCTTATTTATAAGAGGTTAAATCCTACTTTAACTGGGAGATTTACACAGCTCATGCCCAAGAGGTAATCCCTATAAATAAAAGACTAAAGACCCTAAGTACACATTTTGAATTTATCTATTATTAATGCTAATACTATACATACACTCACGTCTTACCTATCAGCCCATTCATGTGAAAATATGTGAAGAGAAAAGAGAAAAAAAATAAATCTCACACACTTTTACATAAAAAAAACACTAATCCCAAAAATTAAATCCTAAGACTAAAAATCGACAATTGCGTATTCGTGTTGATCAACTTGAATACATAAAAAAATGAATATTAAATAATGGCTTCACTTTTTCTACAGTTATTCCAGATAAATTATCTGCAATAAGTTTAATTTGACGTTGTTTTGAGCGAAAATCATAGTGTTTTTATAATTTTAATTTATTTTAAGGTTATAATAGTCTTTATATTTATAATTTTTTAAGATTTCAATACTAAAACGACGTCATTACTAATAATTTATCTGCATTAACTACAAAAGTATTTTTCTCGTAAATAATATATATCACGGCAATGTAGTTAGTGCTACAAGATGAAAGACAAAACATGAAAAGAACTTATTTATTTCATTATTTGACAATTATTTCCGATGAATCAACATAACCGTAAATCACATAAACTCAAATTAAAACAAATCAAACAACTAAAAAGGTAAAAGGTGGCCCTCATCCACACCGTCTCAAGTCATCCTCCGCCGACAGTATATATGTGTTTTAGGATTCAATTTCCATTGTGTAAAATATACTGATTACTGTTAATTATTAGTCCATCAGAATTCAAATCTCAGAATTATTGTATCAGTATAATATAATATAGATTAATAAATAAAATTAAATTTAAATAAAAAACCTTTTTATTTAACTATTTATTAAATTCAAATTTAAAAATTTCTAAAAAAGTTTAGTATCAACTGTACTAATATTAGGATTATTCCATGGAATATTAATAATATTCTAATTGAAATTTCAAAATCCTTTCCTACTAGTACTAGTATTTATCCTGTTATTAAATATAGATATAACGCGGTTCTCTTCCTTTTTTATTCCTCCTCTCTCATCCATTTTTCATATAATTCTCTTTTCTTTGGATCTCCCTCCACTCCCTCACGTTATAATCTTTCTCTCTTCCCTTTTGCCCCCATTTACAATTCTCCATCAATTTGGACTCTTTAAGTCTTATCCATAAATTTCACTCTTTTCCTATCATGCTTTTCGTGATCATCGATGTTATTTTGAGAGAGAAAAATTGGTTCTTTCAGATCTAACTCTGTACAAATTGTTACTCCACAACATCTTCTTCCCCCTTTTTGTTTACAATCATCAATAAGCTGATAACCCTTTGCTTTGTTTCATTCATATTATTCATACAACTACACTTTCTAGGTTGGTTGGTTGGGATTTCCTAGTTTTTAAGGTTTTGATTTTTTTGGGGGAAAATAACAGTAACGATGAATCTGGGAATGCTTCATTATGTGTTGGATCATGTTTATGGAGCATTCATGCACCGAACCAAGATAAGCACTCCATTCTTCTCCAGAGGATGGGGTGGCACGAAACTTGAGATGCTTGAGAAGATGATTAAGCAATTGTTCCCAGATGTGGTTGGACAAAATTGGCCTCCAACTTTGGTGCAACCCGTTTGGAGAACAATTTGGGAGACCAAGACGGCTTGTTTGAGAGAAGGGGTATTCAGAACCCCTTGTGAGGAACATCTTCTGGGTGCATTGCCTCCTGAGAGCCACATGGCAAGGGTTGCATTCCTCATGCCCAAGTCTGTGCCCCCACACAAAATGGCTTGTGTGGTTCATCTTGCAGGTAACACACTAACACTGTATAGCTTTTGCCTCTTAACATTGTTCATCAAGGGAGATACAAGTTTGATTTGAATGGCTAGATTTTGAATTTTATGATGTGTTCATTGTCAATACTGCATGTATTTCCTGGCTTGGGATTAAAATCTAATCTATTGCTACTTTGTCAAAATTGGGTTTATAGCTTATATTTAGTACTGCTGATTGCTAAGAGATGGAAATCTTTTATCGTGCACAATTGATGATTTGGTAGACAAAATGGAAAAGTGAAGTAATTGTAAAATACTATGAAAAAAATGACAGGAAAGAAATGTGTTTTGTCTTGGTTGCCCTGATTACAATACATACAAATACAACCATTATTTGGACAACATTTAGTGCAAAACTGAAGAGTCACAATAGTTCAATCTGTACCTTTGTTGTTTCATTTTGACCTTATATATGTAGGGAAGTGGTAAAAGGAAAGAAGGATAATGGTGACCTTTCTTATTTTTAGTCCTTCTGTTATGCTGGCCTCTAGACAAGTTAATCTATTTTGAGGCTTTCATTTTTATGCCTCTAGCTTTCTATGTATCATACTCCCCGCAAAGCCCAACTTTAGGACTTCGTTTGAGGTCAACATAGTACATTGAATGTTATGTTTATTTACATGCAATAGAATAATCTGATTTAGGTATTTAACTTTATTGCTTAGTGGATCAAATCCGGTGAACATTGTATGTGACGGATTTGGTCAGCAATTATGATTATGGAAAAATAGTGTTTTCCTCCTAACAGTTGCCTAATTGAACCATGAACGAACTATTTTCTGTTAAATTTACTATTTTACCTTTTCCTCCTATTCCTATATAATTGATTCTTTGCATCAAAGGCACAAATGTTAACAAAAAAATGGTTAAAAGCTTAATTAGTCCATTATATTACTAAGAACTACTAAACAAAAGCACAGAAGATGGAACTTCTGTCCAGCTGTGATTATGTATTTAAGACATTTCTGTTTTGTTTAAAAGTTGTATCTGTTTTCCCCATCGCAGGAACTGGGGACCATGCATTTGAAAGAAGATTGCGTCTTGGTGGTCCATTGGTGAAGGAAAACATTGCTACCATGGTACTTGAAAGGTCTGGGTCACTTTTGTATGGCCTTATTTTGAAAACACCTTTCTATTTTTGTTTAACTATTCATTTAATATCTGCTCTTTATTCATGACATATGCAAATGCAGTCCATTCTATGGACAAAGACGTCCTATGCTGCAACGTGGTTCAAAACTTTTGTGTGTCAGTGACTTGCTTTTATTAGGAAGAGCAACCATCGAAGAGGCACGCGGTCTCTTACACTGGTTGGATTCTGAGGCAGGTTTTGGCAAGATGGGTGTTTGTGGACTTAGTATGGGTAAGACTCCTGTGCAACCCATGTTGGAGCTTATACTATTTTTATGTTCACAGTCCTGTTTAACTTTTAATTAAGCTACATTGTTTTTCAATTATAATAATATACCTCGTGAGAAATAAACTAGTGTTATTGCTTGAACTAAGTCTTCTTTTAGATGTAAATAACATCGTGGTTACCCCATGAGTGGCATAATCAAACATGTTTGAACTTTTAGAATCTCTTGGCTTGTCCTTATAATTTTTGCATTATTTGAATGGCCTTTAGGAGGAGTACATGCTGCAATGGTTGGCTCACTTCACCCTACACCTGTTGCAACACTCCCTTTTCTCTCACCACATTCTGCCGTTGTGGCATTCTGTGAGGGGATTTTAAAGCACGGCACTGCCTGGGAGGCACTGAGAGAGGATCTTGCAACAGAGAATGTTGCAATGACTCTCGAGGAGGTGAGGGAACGGATGCGAAATGTGCTGTCTCTCACAGATGTCACACGCTTTCCAATTCCCCAAAACCCCAATGCTGTAATCTTTGTTGCTGCCACTGTAAGTTCCAGTTCTTCTCATCACCTTGTGAATGTGCATAGTGAAAATTGGAAGAAATTTATGTTCGGCATTCATTTATTTAAATTGCTTTTCCATTTCCATAGCTGTGATGATGTGTTGTTCCACTGTAAGCTCCAGTTCTTCTCATCACCTTTTGATGATGTGTTGTTAAATGTGTATCAACCATAAGATAAATGAGGTTCTCTTGCTTTGGAATGTAGCATTCTGAAAACACTCCAACTTTTCTGTCTTATTTTCTTTCTGGTACAGAGTCTGGTTGTTGGTTGTTAGAATCTTATGATTTGGGATTTGAATATCACAATTCGATACAATTCAGCAAAGCAGTAATTCATATCATGGGAATAGGGATGAATCGGAGATGGCTTTGCATGAATTGGTGGGATTCCGTATCACTTATACAAATTGCATAATTCAATGATGCATTAATTTTTTTTCCTTTGCTTTCATCTAAAAGAAATTGAAAAGTCAAATGGACTTAAATTGTTAAATGAAAAAGAACTAAAGGAGTGCTATTGGATGCACCCTATTTGATTTGTCCATTGCCCTGTTTTCATTCTTTGGAATATGAGATTGACACAGTCATTTGCTTACTTTAGATGCACCTTATTTGGTTATATCATTGTTCTATTTTCGTTTTTCGACGTAGTCATTTTATATGGCTCGTTTATGACTTATGACTTGTAATTTTGTTTTATGGTTCAGTTGTTTTGCCAATTTCTAGTTTAAAATCATTACATTGAGCATTATGCATTATTTATATGTTATATTTCAAACTATTTTCCATTGTCTTTGAATCTTGCGATTTGATGCAATTCACTATTCAAAAATTAATTTGGTGATTGATGATTTACATTGCGATTTGATAACCTTACTTGTGCTAGCGAGGTCAACAGTTTACCACACTAAAAAGAAATTTTCAGTTTGGTGCACTGGTATTTATATGTTTTCATGGTGTTATTTGAAGATAATTTGTTTTCTTATATTTGGTTGAAATTAAAAACTACTAATTTTAGGAGGAAATAAGTATTTGAAATGTTGACTCGTAAGTCGTAACACTTTGCTGTCTATAAAATCTTGTTTTATTGAGATGACTGCATTTGCCACTGGATTTCTCCTCTTAATCATTAGCAGCATTGTTTTGCAGGATGATGGATACATCCCAAAACACTCGGTCCTGGAACTTCAGAAAGCTTGGCCGGGTTCTGAGGTGAGATGGGTCACAGGTGGGCATGTCTCATCCTTCCTTCTCCACAATGGCGAATTTCGAAGGGCCATTGTGGATGGTCTGGATAGAATACCATGGAAAGAGTCTCCATTGTGATGGAGTAATTGTACATGAAGAAGGGATTGCTTTTATACTGTTGATTGATTCAGTGGTCCCTTCCACCTCTAATACTCACCTGAACATGTAACATGCATAGTTGATCCCAGAACTCCATCCCCAAATGAAGAGGGATGGGGTTGTAAATTATCATCAAGAAAATGTACATTAAAGTTAGAAATGGTGACACAAGTTTGTGAAAAACCTAATAAAATTGCTGGATGCGAATTTAATTGTCCCCATTTCTCCTTAAACTCTTATCATATCCAGTCGTCCCACTAATTTCATAGTCCTTTATGTGGAACAGTGACCAAAAGGTCACTCTTCCCTAACTTTTTTTCTAAATGCCATGTCAACAGTGTTAATTTCCAATATGTCACATGGGCAAGTTCGCTGGGCACTGTGGCGAACTCCATTTGCTGATGTGTCTCGTTCCTGGTGGACACCAAGTTCGCTACTTCACGTAGCGAACTTGGTTGCAATTAATGCACCTGCACGTTTCCACCTGTCATGCCACATGGCAGACATGCAACGAAGTTCGCTGCCCACTCCAGCGAACTACGTGTAACAGCTAGGATGACACATGGTAGACATGCAACGAAGTTCGCTGGGGTGGGCAACGAACTTCGTTTCATGTCTGCCACGTGACGTGACAGATGGAAACATGCAGGTACGTTAATTGCAATCAAGTTCGCTACGGTGCCCAGCAAACTTGCCCACGTGGCACATTGGAAATTAAGATTGTTGGTGTGACATTTAGAGAAAAAAGTTGGAGAATAGTGGCATTTTGATCACTGTTCCCTTTATGTTTTATTGGCTTGTTTGTGTATTGGATGACAGTGTTGGGTGAGGACAGCAATGGTGATAACAATCGGAGGCAGCATAAAAAAACTCTTTTTATTATAAGAGTTATTGCAAAAATCTGTTTGATATAATTTCTATTTATAAAAATAAGAAAAGTTAAAAAAATAGAGGATTCAAATAGACATTTAGAGTCAATCATCAAAATTAATCTTTATATACAAATATTAACATAATTTATATTAGGAAAAAGTGTTTGTCATTTTAAATGACATAAAGTTATGTTATTTTAAGAGAGATAGACATAGAATAAATTTTTTATTTAAATTTTAAATTAAAAAAAAACCACCAACTTTCTCTCTCCTATGATTTTCATTTTTGTGTCTATATCTCCTAAAATAACATAACTTATGTCATTTAAAATGACAAACACCAAGTCTTTTATATTATTATATTAATATTTTATCAATGACATTAACTACTATACATCACATGTATCATTGATGAAGTTTTAAAATTGGAAAATTTCTACAATACTCACGTACCACCTATGTGCCAGTAGTACATGTTTGATACCTAGCAAGCACAGACACGGCATTTTTTGAAAAAATTGAGTGTGGGACACCAACACGTTCCGACACGCGTCTGACATTTTGGGACACGCGGTTAATGCTCTGATATGTTTTTTCGACACGCAGTCAACTTTTTTCGATACACAGTCAACGTTCCGACATGTTTCTGACACATTTTTTTTTTGGTTCTAAATTTTATTTTATTAACTAAATGTAAAAATATAATTGATAAATCAATTTTTTCTGTTATGAAATTTGACATGAAAAATCAATAAGATACGAAAGATTATTTTTGTTTATATTTATGTTATGAAATTTGAATATTTGATTGTTTATATGACTTATTATGGGCTGTTATATGTATTAAATATAAATTATATTATATATATTAAAATATTATTTAATATCAAAAAGTGTCCCGACGTGTCGAAATATGACATTTTTAAAATTAACGTGTCGATTTGTCATGTTATGTCGTGTCCCGTGTCAGTGTCGGTGCATCATAGTTTGATACTACTGTAGTGTGGAAAATGTGCTCTTAAAATTGACTATGAAAACAGTTCGACAAAATTCATATTTATTTGATCAAACATGGTTTATAAAATAAAAATAAATAAATTTATTCAAATAATGAATAGTAAATTATTATTATTATTTACTAAGTTCAAGTTTTATTTACTGTGATCCACCATTGTAGGTGTGTTATGCATTTTATGTAAAATGATAAATAAAAAATAAGAGGAAAAAAAGTATCCTTTTTAAAGGTTACAAGCTTGTATCCTTTTAAGTGATTTACACAAAATCTGATCGATAAGACTTTGTGTAAATCTTAAAAGTCACTTTTTTTCTCCTCATTCACATCGCTAACGTGTAAAGAAAAAAAAATATAACTTTTCAGATTTACACAAAGTATTACTGATCAGACTTTATATAATAAGTCACTAAAAGAACACAAATTATGTCCTTTTAAAGGACATCCACTGAACCCAAAAAATACATAGAAAGATTTGCAAGTTAACCAATAAAATAAGGACAAAACTATTTCAAAGTGAACAAAAATATATTTACTTTTCATTTAATTTAAAATATTTTATATTTTAAATTCACCAAAATTTCAATTTAGAATTTAGATACATCCTCCCTTCCGATGAATAATCTATATAATATTATAATCTGTTAAATGGGGCAAGTAAAGAAATAGTGAGATTCACAGGGGCTAATTTGCATAATTAATTGAGGCTGCGGGCTTCGACCCAATAAATAGGTCTTTTCATGATTTGCAAGCTTCGTCCTCTTTATTTATATTCAGCCGTTTCTCCTTTCCATCTTTCCTTCACTCACAGAGCCTCTAAACCCTAATCATCTAATGGCGTACGCTGCGATGAAGCCCACGAAGCCGGGTTTAGAGGAGCCCCAGGAGCAGATCCATAAGATTAGAATCACCCTTTCTTCTAAGCACGTCAAAAATCTCGAGAAGGGTATAATATCAATCGATTAATGTAAGTTTATGTTTTTTAATGGGTGTTGGATGATGTTTCAACTTTGATGTTTGTTTTTGTTGTTTAGTTTGTACGGATTTGGTTCGTGGTGCTAAGGACAAGCGCCTCAGGGTCAAGGGACCTGTTAGGATGCCCACTAAAGTTCTTCTCATCACTACCAGGAAATCCCCTTGTGGTGAAGGTATTTTTACTCTTTACTCTTTTGTTTTTTTTTATTATTATTTATGTGCTTAACTTGTTCCCTTTTTGTTCTCTGCTTCTTACGCTGGTTTTTTATGATGTTTATTAGTTGTGCTTTAAATTTAAATATGGCTGTCCTTCATATAATATAAGGAGAAAATGTTTTAGAAATGTTATGATGATTCGATGTGAGTAGTGAAATTATGCACTGTGAGATGCTAAATTGAATTATAATTTGTATCTCAAAACATAACAATAATACGAATTCTGTCTAGTTTGGATGGAGGGTTTTGAAGGGATTAGAAAGGAAGGGTAAAGTTTTTTTATTTTTGGATTAAGAGAGTTATATAGTGTTCATGAAAATGAGTGGGGGATGATTGGAATTTTCATGATAATCTATTATTTTATTCCTTTCATTCTAATTTTTTTTTTAAAACTAGAGAACATTTACTTGAAAAAATATACTCCCCTCTTTCCCTTTTTTTCCCAAAACATTTACTTGAAAGAACATTTACTTGAGTGGAAAGGTGTCTATCCATATCTTGCTGTGGTCTAAGTTTTAGATATGAATCATCCTGAAATCTTTCAAAACTGAAATAAAAAGGCCCAGAATGTTGCAGGAGATGTCAATCAACTCTTGCCGATCTTCTGGCAATCAATCCATCCTGTCTCTAACACTAAATAGAAACGCTTTTTTACTTGCATAAATTTGAGATGTAAAAGATGGTTTGTTCAATTTTCAAACTTTTATTTGGAGTCAGCAAATTGTCTAAGTTTTTCATTTATTTTTTTCAACTCATTTTTGTTGAATGGTATTTGGTACTTAAATCAGAATGTTCTTCAACAAATTTTTCTGTCTTATGAATGACCCAAATATCGGTTGGAATTAATGAATCAAGTTATTTATCTGTTTGATTCTCTTCTATGCATTTGATTTGCAGGGTTGTCTCTTTTGCCTTTTGTTCTCGTGCAATTGATTTTATGTGTGTGCATGAGCATTTTTGTTTTTCAAAACATGGGAAATTGCTGTTGGGGCTAAAAGCTCAAAAAGCTTTATGCTTTCTGGTCTTTCTCTGAGTCATGAAATGAAAGTGTAATTTCCTTTCTGTCAACTGATTTATGTGCTGTTCATATGTTTTTGTGAAAGAGTAATATTGTTGTGTTATTAAGTCTGCTAACTTAATTTTTGAATTACTGTGTTCAATATCAAGGCTTTTCTGAATGTTGTTTCTTGTTGATTGTTTAAGGTACCAACACATGGGACAGATTTGAACTCCGTGTGCACAAGAGAGTCATTGACCTCTACAGTTCACCAGATGTTGTTAAGCAGATTACCTCGATCACAATTGAACCTGGTGTGGAGGTTGAGGTGACCATTGCAGATGCTTGATCTTGATCCAAAATTTAACTTTGTTATGCTTCCTACTTACTTTTTTCTTAATTTGTAAGTTTTGGTTGCGGCACTGAGTTGGCTTGTTTTCTCTAGTTTTACGGTTGTGGACCAATATGCATTGCTTGAGAAATGTCATGCGTAATATGTTCTAGAATCTTACATTTTGAATATTGGTTTTGATATTATATCACAAATTGTTATGTACTCAGCTTAAATGATATATTCCGTTTTTCTTGTCCTGCAGATTTCGAACTTAGTAGTAATGCTGATTGCTGTACCTAGTTTGAGATATTATTTCCTTTTGAAAGAACAAAATTGTTTCTAAATGTCTCAAAAGAAACAGCAAAATGGATGATCAAAAAATTCAAAACAGCTTCCCAATTATTTATTTCTATATTTATATTTAAGTTCTGAAAAAGACATGAATTGATTGAAATAAAAAAAAAAGAACAATAATCACTAAGATTAATCTACTGATTTACGAATCACCCATCCAATTAGCTTAGAACACGGGTTTCATTACAGTGTATTTAGATGGCAACAAAAATATAGAATTAAAAAGGCTTATTGAGTAATATTAACAAGTGATTACAAGCCTGTTTTCTTTTGGCATGAAGTTTATAGGGGGCTAGAGCCCAAACAAAAAAAAAAGATTACACATCTAAATTTGTTTATAGTTTTTAGAGTGATATTAGATTAAAATCTTCTCTTTAATATTCGTAAAGCAAATTTTGTATTGAATTAATCTAAGAAAAAAAAAACTCGTTCAGGATTGTTTTGGATTATTTTTTACCACTTTTTTAACATTACTCAAAGAAGGATGCATTTGAAGCTTGACATTGTAGAAATAGAAATTCCTATTGAAAAAATGGGGAAGTATATTGTAACAATCAATTAGTGTTACTATCAATGTTACTACCAATCAATTTCACCACTAGATCAATTATTTTGATCTAACAGTTACATTTTGATCAATCAAAGGTGAGGAACTTGATTGGGCCAAGGAATTGATTGGGTTCTAGGCAGGAGATATTGGTCCAGCATAAGGTGAGGAACTTGAGTTTGGTGAGCTTTGCGATGGTGGGCTGGATTGGGGCGGTGAGCTTGGGTAGCTCGTGGAATTCGAGAATCTCCAGGTAAGTGAGCTCACCCATATATAGGAGTATCAATTCTTGATACACGAAACAAGATTCGTGTTATATCAACCCGAATTGTATATCCATACAAAGAGTAGTGTTATTTGACCTAGCAAATGTTGCTTACACATATTGCGCAAACACAAATTACACAGGACCTATTATAATAGTTGAATGAAATGGAAAAGGAAAAACAAAAGTGGAGAATAATTGTTTATACTACAAAAATGTGAAAAAATGTTATTATCCCACACCCCCCAAAGAAGAGCCACATTCAAAAGACTGGTCAATAGATAAACTAATGTGAGACTCATAACATTACCAATTGTTATAGACATTGAGATTATCACTCCAAAAACCTACCTCAAAGAGTGAGGGTGCTCAAGGTCTTATAAACCCTACATTAGTTGCTCATATAATTAATATGGGACTCATAACGTTGTCTACGGCGGCTTTCACTATGTTTACTCTGATCCAGTGATAGCCCTTTTTTCTTTTGGGGGCTTCACTCATCTATCAGTATTCAGTACAATACCCTTCGGAAGATATGATTCCTTAATTCAGTCTAAAAATAGTCTTTTTCGTGACCTTAACACTCAATAAAAATATCAATTTCATGATCTCACGTCCACGAAGGAGAGCCACACCCAAAAGATCAGTCAATGGGTGGGAGAACCCTTAGATTTCTTAATAGATTTGAACTTATTATATTTTTAGATGTGAGATTCGTAGCAGAAAATAACAAAATCGGGGTTGTTTACAGGAGTAATTCCTCCTTATATGGTGAAATTCAACGGAACTGGTCAAAAAGAACAAAGGTGGTGTTTGGTTCAGGAGTTTGCCATTGTTTCTCATCAAAGTGATTCTTAGATAGTCAGTTGTCCAAGTTTGGTTCACTGATTTCATGTTTGTCACCCATCAATGGCAGTTCCCTAGGCAAACCAGTTTGCATGTTAAAAAGCAACAAAATCACGGTTGAAGAAAGCAATTGGGAAGGTGGTATTCACTCAAAAATCGGAGAAGTTATTAAAGTGATACAATACAATGACACAATTACCTATCACACAAAGCACTATGTACACACAACGGTAACTCACTTTTAAAAACAGTAAAAAAAAAGGGTATTTTAGTATTTTCAAACAATTTTTCCATCAATATTCTATCTTCAACTAAACATACACTCAAAAAATTTAACCCAATTTCTGCGATAAACTTTTGGCGAACCAAACAACTTTTTTTACATTTTCCTACCAAAATCAATTTCCCACTATATTCGTACTAATTCTATTTCCATAGTAAAAAAAGAAATTCTTCTGAACCAAACACCGCAAGGGTTCAGCTTTGATAGAAATATGTGTGCTCCTTTCCTATCATTTACCCCTCTTGCAAGTAATAAAGAGAACACTTTAGCTATTGGATTCGCCAGCCATTAAAATTGAAACGATGTCAAAAGTGTTGAACAGAGAAAAACGACAATACTTTGTCAATCATCACTCTAGCACTAATTGAGGTGGGAGTGGGACATTATTGCACCCTTCCACGACCGTTTCTAGACGTTTTCTTTTAAAAACATTTTAATACAATTTATAGTTGAGGTAGTTTAAGCCAAGTATTTTTTTTTTTTTTTGGGGATAAATTATATTAATACAACTTCATTTTACGTGTTTTTAAAATGACAAAATAATATTGTATAATACTACCATATTTTTAAAATAAAAAAAATATTTAAAAAATAAACACATATGAATCCTCTCATGTATTATTACATGAATATGTCATGTGTTATTAAAATGACAATTCTTTTATCATTTTTTTATTTGCATACTTTTCTATTTTTATAGCTTATATCCTCAAAATTTACTTAAATAATAAATTATTTTATTTCTTTTTTTAAAAAATGTTGACAACGATAATTTTAAACTTTATTTTTTAAGCTTTTTATTTTAATAAGTTTTAGCTTAAAGAGATAGAACAAAGAGCCTAAACATCGAAGCCCAGCAGCCTCCCACCCAAATACAACAAAGAGCTTAAACTGCATGGTGAAAGCGGGGACCCACACAAGCACTTGTTATGGAAATACGAATAAACATCGAAGCTCTGAAGCCTCCCACCCACCGGAATCTGACCACACAGCCTATTGTAGCTCACATTAAAGAGCTGCAGTTCCAGTGCGGTCAACCCTTGGGGAAGCTCACCGTACAGCTTGTTGTGATTCAGATCCAAATATATTATGCTCGGCGGGAATTCAACATTCGACAGATCGAACGACAGCTGGTTCCTCGACAGGTCCACTGTCTGCGCCGTCTTGTTTGGCCCGAAAAGCACTGACGCATCACCCGTGAGGCTGTTCCGCGACAAGTCTATTTTGGTGAATTTGGCGTTTCCAAAGGAAACTGGGATGGGCCCGGAGAGGTTGTTGTGGGAGAGGTCGAGGTAGAAATCGTCGTCCTTGAAGGACCCCAGCGATGGAGGAATCGAACCGGTTAGGTGGTTGCGGCTCAGGAAGAGTGCTCCGAGGTTGGGGAGCTGGGAGAGTGAATCGGGAATTGAACCGGTTAGGTTGTTGAATGAAAGGTTGATGTATGTGAGGTTTGTGAGCCGGCCCAGGAAGGATGGAACTGGACCTGAGATGTTGGTCCAGTCGATGCGGAGGAACTTGAGGTTGGTGAGCTTTGCGATTGTGGGCTGGATTGGGCCTGTGAGTTTTGGAAACTTGTGGAATTCGAGGGTCTCAAGGTAAGGAAGGTCACCCACAGAGGGTGGTATTTGACCTGACAAATTGGTGTCTGGGACGGAGGAAGAAATAGAGAGTGAATAAATACGATGCGTTTCTGGGTCGCATTTTACGCAGTACCATTCGCAGCAATCCGTGTCTGGTTCCCACGAGGCCAGCACGTAAGGGTTGTTAAGTTCCTTCTTGAATTGTAGCAGCACTTTCTTGTCTTGTGGGTTGCAATGCTTCGAGAATGCAACTGGAGAGAACAATAGTAATGCGAGGAAGCATAATCCAAACGTGGTTCCCATTTTTTGGTTGGATCAGTGTGTGAAACGACAAGTGGAGGAGCGTTGCAATTTATAGAATGCGATGGGAGACAGACTTCATCTTGTTAGAATTAGATATGGAGATAGATATCCAGTGGGGATGGATGATGGGACGAAAGCAACAGGTCATTAATCTTTTGTTTTTTATGTACTTGTTGATATCTAAATTCTATTCATACAATACTTATTTTTTATTTTTTATTTTTTGGATAACCAATACTTAATTTTCTAACATGTGTAACATACGTTGATTCGAGGATTTAGATTTTCTTTTTTCAGGAGTGTATGATTTGCTAAAAGTTAAGAAACAGCATAGTAAAAGAAAATATGTTGTTTAATCCAAAAATTATAAAAAGAATTTATAAACATTTGTAATCTACTCAATCGTATATATTACAAATGTTGTTTATATCACAAAAGGAGAAAAATATCGATGATCTCGTACTTTCATTATCTCAACTTTATTACACACAAAATAATATATATAAAAAAAAAAATATGATGAATTTTATATAAGGCAGGTTCAACTTATATTAATGTAAAAATAATAAATCTTATACTAAATTTTAACAGTTATAATTTATTGATTTATATTTATCAAAGGAATCAAGAATGTCCACTCAAGATAATATGAGACCAGCACACTCGCTGGTATTTATGAAAAAAAAATACTGCAATAAATCACATATTATTATGCACAAAAGTGTAGGGTATGTGCATAATGATAATTAAAAATAAATCGAGAGTAAAGTATATACTTGAGAAGTTTAATTATTTATTTATAGATGAGTGTAATGCGAGCAGAATTCTGATTACCTTACAATAGTTGGGGAGGCTTCTCTATCTCCTCGTAATCTGATAAGATTATTAGCTTATCTCTCTTACGGTTGTTGAGATATGAGTCGATAAATTGGATCTATAACAATATTTATTCATGGATATTTATCCATGTATGTTCAACAATCAGAAAATTATAATCTTAAACCCTTATATATAAATTAAATTAATCCCCAAAATTAAAAGTATTATTTACACTAATATAAAATAATATTTTATATATATATATATATATATATATATATATATATATATATATATATATATATATATATATGTCAGATCATTTTATACTAGTATAAATTATATTCTTTATTTTGACCATTGATTCTACTTATATATAATATATTAAGGGGGAAGCATTTCTCCAGGCTTGAGATAAGCTTATCTTTAGTCATTTCCTTACAACTATGTACTCTGATAAATATATAGTTATAATATTATTATTTTTTCTCTTGATTTTAGTTGACGAGTGTCTAAAAAGTTTATACAGAGAGAAAAAAAGTAACTTTAATATTATAATCATGTATCCTCATAAATACATATATAGTTATAAGAGGTGATGGAAGTTAAACTTATCTTAAATGACTTGAGAAATATTATTCCAATATATGAAAAGTCATCACCATCTTTTTACTATGAAACCTAAATAATAATATAAAAAATAAAGTTGTCATATTCGTTTGGCAATCAAAGACGATACGGTGATGTTGTGTGTTAGTATATTTAGGTGTGATAAATTTTATGGTTATATTTATCTCATTTTACATGAGATAATTAAATTTTTTACACACATAAAAGATGAGTGAGTCCCATTTTCTTTTTTTCTCTTTTCTCTTATCTATGAGTTCCACTTGCAATCTTATTTTTATAATATAAGATAACTATTTTTTTATAATATAAAAAAATAATTTTCCTAAATTCTATATTAATTAATAACTAATTAAATGAAATATATATAAATAGAATTCATGAATCTAATGTCTTAAAATATCGAATTTACTTATTAGCACTGCCTATTGGTGCTTATCTTTTGCCACAAGATAGGGGTGTTTATCAACCGGTCCAAATAGATTCAAATCCTGGTGACCAAACCGAAAAACCGAAAATCGAATAAACCAAAAACTGAAAAATCAAAAACCGAAAAAAAAAACCCGCAAATTTTAATTGGATTGGATCGATTTTTGGATGGTTTGATAAAAACCGATCCAATTTTTTAATTCCCTTCTACCTACTTGGGTCTTTCTCTAATCATAGCCTAAAAATTTCTAAATTCAAGACTCATTAACCCATCAATTAAACCCAAAAAAAATCTAGTCACGTCTCATCAACAAAATTTTATCTTTGTAAAGCTTCATATCTCATTACAAAAAAAAAAAAAAACTATATTATAATTTACTAATGCTTTGGTATTAAAAAAAATAATTTACAAAGCCAATATATACAAAAAAATATTATTTATACGATAATCATGAAATAAATTTTAAAATTTTAAAAAAACCGAAGGACCGGCTGAGAGTAATCGTACACTGCGAAACAATTCATGCATTGATATTTTGTTTCTAACCCTCTCAAGTCTCAACTTCATCACGAAATCTCCAATGAACAGAGATTACTAGATTAGTGTCTACCCCACTTCAAAACAACGATAATAATATTAAATAACGAGTATCAACCCACGAGGTTTGCAGGCTTGCTTTTTAAATTCAAAGTTCCGAACCCTCTGTTAGGCAAGCAAAAACATTCACAGGGACACCGGACAAGTATTGCAAACCCAATAGTATTGCAGAACCTTGTTTAACATATTATTCCTTTTCAAAAGAAATAAAAACCTGGCTAAACGCCAATAAGGGTCTCAACTTTCTCAATTTCAATTATCAAAATAATAAAATTTAATTCCTACAACAATGCTGTTAAGTCACTTTTTAACATATTATTGAGATTTGGATTTGATTATAATTTATTATATTTCAAATCATTATTTTTTTCAACAATTTGATCATATTTATCGGTCCATAACTCTGGTTAATTCTGAATTTTTTGAATCAATAAGCGGGTCATGTGCAATGGGTAAGTGCATCAAAAACCGTCTTCTTCATATTCATAAAGCAAAAGTTGTAATAGCTTTACTTAGGATCGAAAAGTTGTTATTTTGCATTACAGTATACTACTTTTATATTATCACTTAAGAAAAATGAATTTTAAACTCGACATTATAGAAATAGAATTTTTTATTGAATTCAGAGATTCAATTTTATTTGAATCACAATAATGTGATTAAAGCAGCTAAGTAGCCTCCTTAATCACACAATTGATTATAGCACACGTTAAACGCCTGCAAAAAATCCACTACGGTCAAGCTTGTGGTGAACTCCACTTTTTTTTTTTTTTTTTTTTTTTTGATAACAAGGTGAACTCCACTTTGGATAGATCAAACGCTAGCAAGTTCCTCGAAACGTCAATCATCTGCGTCGTTTTATTGGCCCCGAAAAGCATCGAGGCATCCTTCCAGCTTGATCCTCGAAAAATCTATCCTCTGGGGATCCAAGTTGCCCAAGGAAGCTGGAATGGGCCCAGAAAGCTGGTTGTGAGATAGGATAGGATAATACTTGGGCCGGGCTTCTTGAAGGATCCAAATGAGTTTGGAATTGGGTCTGTGAGACTGTTCCGATCCAAGCGAAAGGACAATAGGTGGAGTTCATTAAAAGAAAGGTCAAGGAACTCAAGGTTCTTGAGTTGGGCCAAGAAATTGGGTACTGAGCCGGAGATGTTGGTCCAGCTGATGGTGAGAAACTTGAGTTTGGTGAGCTTGGCAATGGTGGGCTGGATTGGGCCGGTGAGTTTGGGTAGCTTGTGGAATTCGAGATTCTCCAAAAATGTGAGAAAATAACAAAATGGTCGTTGTTCCCAGAAGTAATTCCTCCTTCTATGGTGAAATTCAACGGAATTGGTCAAAAAAGAACAAAGGGGTTCAACTTAGATAGGAATCTGGGTGCTCCTTTCCTATCATTTATCTGTCTCGCACGGAATAAAAAAGAACATTTTAGCTATTGGATTCGCCCGCCATTAAAAATGAAACGAAATCAAAAGAAAAGTGTTGAACAGAGAAAAAAAAAGGTCAATACTTTGTCCATCATCACTCAAGCACTAATTGAGGTGGGACCTTGCATGCCTTCCGTGACCTTTTCTGCACGTTTTCATCTAAAAACAATTGAACATAATACTTAATTCCTTTTATAGGCATTTCCTCAAAGTGCAATGCAAAACAAATTAACAACACCATATCACATATTCACATACTTGAGTGTGAGCTGTAGATAAAAAATAATAATTGAGTTTTTGAAACTTCATATGTAATACCATAATCAAACCTACAACTTACATCTTGCTAATAATGGTAACCAATTCACGAGTGGGAGGTGAAAGTATTAGCCAAAACTTGATTGAATTTTAGATTCATTTTGAGAGAGATTTGGTTGATAACATCTCACCTATTTGTACTAAAAAACTCCATGGTAAGGATCGAATAATTAATGGTTCTTTACATTATAATTATCTAAAAACAACTGTCATACTACTAAATTTGTAAAAAAAATTACTATATTCTCAACATAAAAACTATTGAGTTGGTAAAAACAATGTTGTTTATTAATCAAAGAAACTCTTAACAGAAATGAATAAATGATTTCATCATGAAAATTTATACTGAAGCTTTACGTTCTTCAACATAAAAACTTCAAAATGATGTTGAAAGTTAAATGCATATAAATAGATCTTGCTATAGTAAATCAGATAACCCACGAAGATCTGAAGTAGAATTTCTTGTTAGTTAATTGAATTTTTTTTTCCTTTTAAATTACGTAAGAGATGTAACCACTTAATGGAGAAGGGTGACTTGATGAAAGATCAAACCTCAAACATTAACATCACACCTAAGTCTTGAAAGCATAGGCTTGTGGGAATTTATTTATAATCTTGTTGGCAATTCAACTCTACTTACATTAACTTAGTTAGGTTTTTTGTTTTTTGGTAAACACTTAGTTAAGCTTAATTCATGTTGTTAAGGAGGTAACCTAAGGCACTTGATGCATTCGTTAAAAGGAGGTGTGCATCATGTTTTAGTTAATTATTTAGGTTGAACTTTGACTTAGAAACTAGAGAAATCAATTCCCATAAATACACCATTCTAATATAAAATACGTCCTTAAATAGTTAGAAATAAGCTTATTTTACACAAAATAAATAAATAATAAGGGTCCACTTTTTCTGCCGTTACTGTAGGTAAATTATCTATAGTAAGTCCAATACGACGTTGTTTTGGAACGAAAATCATGGTGTTTTGTAATTTTAATTTATTTTAGGGTTATAATAGACTTTATATTTATAATTTTTTAAGATTTCAATATCAAAACAACATCGTTTTGAAAATAAATGCAGATAACTTATCTGTAGTAACTGCAGAAATATTTTTTTTCAAATAATAACTGTTTTCTGACTATTTTACCGTTAATAAATAAATCATGTTTTAGGCTTTTCCACCATTCCATTTTTAAATGGATAAGTACAGGAAAGCTACTTTAAGACTACTTGTCTCAAAACATAGTCTGCCAATAAAGAAAATATGTATCAAAAAACTAATTTAATCAATTTTAGTTAAGTTGGTTTTTTTTAATGGAATAAGTTATATTTATAAATTTTTTATTTATAAACTTTATAAATTATACTATGTACTCCTCGACGTACATTCCTAACCAAGTCTACTCCCAGGAATACATAATATAATTTATAAAAGTTTGTTAATATAATTATTTCCTTTTTTTAATAACTTGAACCAATTCACCTCCATTATTGATGAGGTAGTTTAAGTCGAGTAAATTTTTTATTTGAATAAATTATATTAATACAACATCATTTTACATGTTTTTAAAATGACAAAATAATATTGTATAGTACTATCGTATTCTTAAAATAAAAACAATATTATAAAGCGATTAATGTTTATATGTTTTAAGAGATAAATTTATTTTTTATATACACATAAAAATATGTAGGATTCATATTTTTTTTCTCTTTTCTCTTCACATGGGTCCACATATTTATATATATCTTACATATTTTTTTCTCTTTTCTCTTCACATAGATCCACATATTTATATATATATATATATGAGATAATTTTATCTTTTATAACATTATAAATATTAATTCCTAATATAGAAGGGTGATATTAAATATTAATGTTGCACCGACATTAATATACAACACGAAACACAATATATTAATTTTAAAAGATATTAAATTTTTACACATTAAATATATTTTGATTTAAATAATATTTTTAATTCAATAATAGAATTTATATTTAATATATATAACAGTTCATAAAAGATTATATAATCAATCAGATATTTAAATTGTATAACCAATTAAATATTTCTTTTCAATATACTAAAAATATCTCTTGCTTGGCCCCTTGACTTCCAAAAAATAATTTTTATTTTATTTTATTTTCCCTTAAAAAAGGGTTCCTGAATTTACCAATCTGTTGGCATCCAACCACCTTTCTAAAAAAATCAAAAGCCTCGACATCGCTTCCGAATTCCCAATTATGAAGTGGGGCACACGGACGGCACGGAGCTTCAACAAAATGGACTTCACAATTCTATATGTTGAATGAATAAATCTAAGGCAAAATGCCCCCTTTGCATTAATGACCAACAAACGTTAGTGGGGGGCAATTCCACGTTCCAAGATCTAACTATTATTGCCGAAATATTTTTTAAGTTTCAGAGCACCCAAAATTCGATATTTTCTTTCATAAAACTATTTTTTTTTATTTCTATTATTTTCTCTTTTTAACCTTTCTATTTTTATAAAGGAACCACGTGGTCAGCATAAAAAATCTCACCATATTCAAATTTCAAATTCACTAATTTGATTGGTCCAAGCAAGAGGTGCAATCCAGGCCCTCCACAGTCAAATGATCTCACAGTGTCGTAACTTTGTGAAAAGAACGTGCCTGCTTGCTTACCACGTGACATGAGTATGTTTACTTATTGGGTGGAGTTTTTATATTAATTTTTTAGATTTACCTTTACTTTAAATTTTTTATCCTCAAAATTTACTTTAATAATAAATTATTTTATTTCTCTTTTTAAAAGCTTGACAATAATTTTGTTATTAAACGGTTTTCAACTTTATTTTTTTAAGCTTTTTATTTTTAAAAGCTTTAGCTTAAAGAAATACAACAAAGGAGCCTATGTGCATGGTGGAAGCGGAGACCCACACAAGCACTTGTTATGGAAATACGAATAAACATCGTTGCTCTGCAGCCTCCCACCCACCGGAATCTGACCACACAACCTGTTGTAACTCACATTAAAGAGTTGCAGTTCCAGTGCGGTCAACCCTTGGGGAAGCTTACCGTACAGCTTGTTGTGATTCAGATCCAAATATATTATGCTCGGCGGGAACTTAATATTCGACAGATCGAACGACAGCTGGTTCCTCGACAGGTCCACTGTCTGCTCCGTCTTGTTGGGCCCGAAAAGCACTGACGCATCACCCGTGAGGCTGTTCCGCGACAAGTCTATTTTGGTGAATTTGGCGTTTCCAAAGGAAACTGGGATGGGCCCGGAGAGTTTGTTGTGGGAGAGGTCGAGGTAGAAATCGTCGTTCTTTAAGGACCCCAACGATGGAGGGATCGAACCGGTTAGGTGGTTGCGGCTCAGGAAGAGTGCTCCGAGGTTGGGGAGCTGGGAGAGTGAACCGGGAATTGAACCGGTTAGGTTGTTGAATGAAAGGTTGATGTATGTGAGGTTTGTGAGCCGGCCCAGGAAGGATGGAACCGGGCCTGAGATGTTGGTCCAGTCGATGCGGAGGAACTTGAGGTTGGTGAGCTTTGCGATTGTGGGCTGGATTGGGCCTGTGAGTTTGGGGAACTTGTGGAATTCGAGGGTCTCAAGGTAAGGGAGGTCACCCACAGAGGGTGGTATTTGACCTGACAAATTGGTGTTTGGGACGGAGGAGAAAATAGTGAGTGAATTGATACGGTGCGTTTTTGGGTCGCATTCTACGCAGTACCATTCGCAGCAATCCGTGTCTGGTTTCCACGAGGCTAGCACGTAAGGGTTGTTAAGTTCCTTCTTGAATTGTAGCAGCACTTTCTTGTCTTGTGGGTTGCAATGCTTCGAGAATGCAACTGGAGAGAACAATAGTAACGCGAGGAAGCATAATCCAAACGTGGTTCCCATTTTTGGTAGGATGAGAATGTGAAACGACAAGTGGAAGAGCGTTGCAATTTATAGAATGCGATGGGAAACATACTTCATGTTGTTAGATCTGGAGATAGATATCCAGAGGGGATGATGTGACAAAAGCAACTAGATACAGCTCTATTCTTTTGTTTTTTATATACTAGTTGAAATTTAATCTTTTTTTATAGCACAAAAAGAGAAAAATATTGATTATATTGTCCTTTCATTATCTTAATTTTTTTACACACAAAATAATATATAATAAAAAATATTATGATAAATGTTATATTAATTGATTATAAAAAAATTATTTTATATTTAAACCACTTATGCTGGACTCTCTTTTTTATACTCTTCATCAATATACATCAAAAACCTTTTAATCATGTAGTCCTATTTTCAATAATAAGATATATATATATATATATATATAAAATACATGTGACACTCGTTATTTGTGTGATATTCTCTATATATAGATTAAGTAATTCTTATAGCAATGTAAGAATACTAAAGTTTATATTATTTATGGCTATTTATCCATTTAAGTTCAACGATTCAGACAATTTTAATTTTAAACCCTTAAATACCAAAATTAAAAGTATTATTTACGCTAATACAAAATTATACTGAACATATATATTAAAAGTCTCACCATCTGTTTACCACAAAAAAAAGGAAAAGTGTTTATCCTTTTAAATGACATAATTTATATCATTTTACTCTCACAAAGAAGTGAGATTTACACCTTTATTTTTTTGTTAATTCTCTTTCCTCCTTTATCTATCTCTTTCTCTCTCTTAAAATGATATAACTTTATATCTTTTAAAATGACACACACTTTTTAAAAAAATAAATAAAAAATCATCACCATCTTTTTACTATGAAACAGAAATAATAATATAAAAACATATCAGTTGTCATATTCGTTTGGCCTTTATGAGTTATCAAAGAGGATAAGGTGATGTGGTCAATCGTACACCGCAAAGCAGGCAAAAAAAATTTATTTATTGTTTTTTAATAAATTATTTATGTATTTGTAATAGTTTTTGAAATAATAACGAAAATAATGCACAATGTGGCGCCCAAATTGGGCGTCACATGATTAGGCGTCTCACCCATATGGGTGATGCCTAACTGGGGCGTCACATCTGCGACCCTATATATTCTTTTTTCACTCTATTCACTCTTCATACCTCTTTTCTCACTCTTCATATATCTTCTCTACCAAAAATTCTGACATCATACATACAAAATCCTTTATCTTTAATTTAGTATTTTCATTTTATTTCTTATTCTATTTAATAATGAGTTCACATACTAATTCTGTTCGTGTTGTGTTATATTACAATGGTAGGAAGGTAGAAAGTCAACGAGGTGTCATGTTTGAAGGTGAAAAAAGGTTGACACGTATCCAACGCAACGCAACCATTGGCGAACTGCAATAGAGAATTCGGCAGAAATTAAGTCTTCAAGGCAACCAATGTATCACTCAGATTACGACAAGGTTATGACAATGTGATAAATACATTAATTTGCAAGTGGTTGACGATGAAGACGTGAAGATGATAATGGAAGAATTTTTCAACCAGTCAAGGACAGATTTTCTGGAGTTATATGTCGATATCACCACAGCGGAGAATGTTTCATTACCGGTGAGGTCAGTTGATTTAAATTCCCCCTGTCTTCCATTAACGTCTACCGCTCATCCGTCTCCAGTTAGTAACATTTCCGAGGGAGATGAAAATGATCCGAATTGGGAAATGCATGAAGAAGACAACGACGATGATGATGAAAATATCGCAATGGAGGAACGTCTTCTGGCGGGGGATGCTAGTGCTTCAGAAGGAGATGAAGGTGGTGAGATGGGTACGTCTCAAATCCCAGTATACCATGAACCAGTGGTCGCGCAAATGCTGCAATTGCATGACGTTGCGTCTTCCCCTTTAGGAAATCATCGTGAAGGTAATTGATATAATTTGTATATACCTGAATTGATACCTGATTTAGGGAGTTTGTATTAAAAAGTTGTAATTATCATATGCAGGTGACGAAGCTATTATTCCTTTTTGGGAAGGAATTTCGCATTATTCGTACATTGATTGGAGTTATCGGAGCGAAATAGAATCATGCACTGATGGTACGATTTCAGGATCAGGTTCAATACAAGGTCTGTGGCAACTGGGTGACAAGTTATTTGTGAACCAAGAATTTGCAACAACAAAAATGTCCAAATGGCACTTAAGCACAACCTCATTAGGGAGCATTAAGAAGCATTACAATTAAGAGCACGCCTGCGAAGTTATCCATGAAATGTTGTGCGTATGATAAAGGTTGCATGTGGCGCGTTAGGGCGATCAAACCAGTGTTTGGTGAAAATTGGAAGATTACGAGATAGGGAGGAGATCACAATTGTTTGAATGACCACATTTCCCAGGGTCATAGACAGCTCGATGCGGCGGACGTTATTGCGGATCTCGTCCTAGGTACGTATTTATTTACGATGAGATCTGCTGTGTAATTAAATTTGTTCTATGTAATGTTGTCTGTAATCTCCACGTTCTATGGCTTTAAAGTTTCGTACAGAAAGGCATGGTATGCGAAGCAGAAAGCGATGACAATTATGTATGGTGATTGGGAGGAATCATATGCTTTTTTGCCAAGGTGGTGCGAATACATGCTTCGCTTTTCTCCAGGTTCATTTTATCATATCCAAACAAATGATTTTTATGTGGAGCATGGGTTAGTTACTAGAAAAAAAATGTGTCATTGCATTTTTTGGACGTTTAGAAAGTGTTGTGAGGCGTTCAAATTTGCCAAACCAGTCATACATATTGATGGAACGCATTTATATGGAAAGTACAACGGCAAATTGTTGGTGGCCACAGCCCAAGATGGAAATGATGAATGTTTACCGATCGCTTTTGCCATCGTTGAAGGTGAAACATTGGAAGCCTGAGACTATTTCCTTGTTAATATTCGTGCTCATGTTACTAAGATGTCAAACACATGTCTCATCTACGATCGTGTTAACGAATGGTATTGAATAATCACATAAATACAAAACGCCAAAAATTGCATACCTGGATATGTCGCATCCAGGCAACATGTATAGAACGAATAAGTCTCTAATATACGATAAATCCTAACATGTTCGTAAGGTAGCACTGTAATTTAAACGTATACATAGCAGGTACTACGAACTTACTTAAGTTGGCAGAGCTTCGCTACGAAATTTTCGCGTTCGGTTGAGAGCACAATCCGTGGTTAGAGAGAGGTAAGAGTAAGAGTGAGAAGTGAAATGATAAAAATTAGGGTATTTATAGAGCTCAAGTGTGACGCCCCCATGTGATGCCCCATTGAGGCGTCTCCCCTTAGGGTATGACGCCTGAAAGCATGTGACGCCGAAAAAGGACATCATATAGTGCAATAAATGTACAATTTTTTTGAAAAATGTAACAAATGCATAAATAATTTATTAAAAACAATAAATAAATTTGTTTGGCCAGCAACTCATACATTTGATATTTTATTTCTATCCCTCTAAAGTGTGAACCTTATCACAAAATCTCGAATGAACAGATATTAGTGTTCGTATCTCCGTATTCCTACCCCACTTCAAAACAACGATAATAATATTTAATAACAGCACGGGAATTTTTTAAAGTGATCGGTACCACTATTTTTGGGTGGTCCCCTTTTCTATTTTTGGTAAAAGGTGTTTCCCTCCCAATTTCTTACTTCTTTACAAATTCTCCTCCGCTCCCTTGTCCTTTATTATTTTTGAAAGAGACCATGTGCACAGGGACCACTAAAACAAACCTCCGAGGTCTGCAGCATGCTTTCTAAATTCGCGAGGTTTGCATCTTGCTTTCTAAATTCATACTCTCTCCATTACTGTAAACACAACAGGCAAACAAAAACCTTTACAAGGACAGACGAGTTAGCTTAAATTATATATTCCTTTTATTATGTTCAGCAGATTTTTAAACTTGCAGAACCGTGTTTGACATATTCTTCCTTTTGAAAAGATATAAAAACCTCGCAAAACGCCAAAATGTTACCTTCGATTTGGATTATTTACACTCCTGTAGCGAAACTAGATTAAAATCTTCTCTTTCATATTCGTAAAGCAAAATTTGTAATAGCATTACTCGTTCAGGATCGAAAAGTTGTTATTTTGCATTATTGTATACTACTTTTATAGCATCATTTAAGAAGAATGAATTTGAAACTTGCCATTATAGAAATAGAAATTTTTATTGAATTCAGAGATTCAATTTTATTTGAATCACAGTAATGTGATAAAAGCAGCTACGTAGCCTCCTTAATAATCACTTGCAGCTGAGAAGCGGGGACCCACACAAGCACTTATTGTGAAAATACGAATACGCATCGAACCTTTGCAATCTCCCACCCTGCGGTATTTCGCCACACAATCGATTATAGCTCACGTTAAACGCCTGCAAAAAATCCACTGCGGTCAATTCCACGGGAATGCTCCCGTATATCTTATTGTGATTCAGATCCAACGATATCAAGCTCGTGGGGAACTCCACTTTGGATAGATTAAACGCCAACAAGTTCCTCGAAACGTCAATCATCTGCGTCGTTTTGTTGAGCCCGAAAAGCATCGAGGCATCGCCTTCCAGCTTGTTCCTCGAAAAATCTATCCTTTGCGGATCCAAGTTGCCCAATGAAGCTGGAATGGGCCCAGAAAGCTGGTTGTGAGATAGGATAATACTTGGGCCGGGCTTCTTGAAGGATCCAAATGAGTCTGGAATTGGGCCTGTGAGCCTGTTCCGATCCAAGCCTAAGGACAACAGGTTAGGCAACTGAGAAAGTGAGCTTGGTATCGGGCCCGAGAGGTTATTAAAAGAAAGGTCAAGGAACTCGAGGTTCTTGAGTTGGCCCAAGAAATCAGGTACTGGGCCAGAGATATTGGTCCAGCTGATGGTGAGAGTCTGGAGTCTGGTGAGCTTGGCAATGGTGGGCTGGATTGGGCCTGTGAGTTTGGGTAGCTTGTGGAATTCGAGGGTCTCAAGGTAAGGGAGGTCACCGACAGAGGGTGGTATTGAACCTGACAAATTAGTGTCTGGGACAGAGGATAACATGATGAGGGAAATGATGCGGTGCGTTTTGCGGTCGCACTTGACGCAATACCAGTGGCAGCAATCCATGTCTGGGTTCCACGAGGCCAGCAAGTAAGGGTTGTTAAGGTCCTTCTTGATTTGTAGCAGCACTTTCTTGTCCTGTGGGTTGCACAGCTCGGAGAATGCAAATGGAGAGAACAAGAGGAACGTGAGGAAGCATAACCCAAACATGGTTCCCATATTTTGGTGGGATCAGCATATGAAACGGCAAGTAGGAGAGTGCTTAAATTTATAGAATACGAAGGGAAACATGCTGCATGACATGTTGCAAGAGTGCTAGATAACCGAATATCCAGATGGGATAATATGATATTATGATGTGAGTAGTGACGATAGCACAGCTCATTCATATATTATTATCTTATATGCTATTTCAGATCTAAATTTTTGTCACAAACGACTTAGATTTCTAACATGGTATGAGTGGAAGAGTTCAGATTTTTATTAAATATGTTATACTATGTTCAATTATAGAATTTATGCCTGTAGAAAAAATATCCATATGAGAAACCTTTATTTTTGACGTCTAATTGTGTTGTAAAAATTAATTTCTTAATTACCAAATAATTCTAAAAATGTTGCTTGCACATAATGCGCAAACACCAATTACACAGGATCTAATACTTGAATGTGAAGGGAAAATAAGTTAAGAAAAATAAGATAAAAATGAATAATAACGAGAAAAACCTTGAGGATTTCTTTTTTTTTTTTTTTAAATTCCTCGTTCTATTATGATCATGAGCGGAATTGGTCAAAAAAGAACAAAGGGCTTCAACTTGATACAAATCCGTGTGCTACTATATATCCTATATCTTACCTGTCTCGCAATGAATAAAAAAAAAACGCCTCAGCTATTGGATTTGGCATGGCGTTGGACGACGCAGCCGCGGCCCGCAAATAAAATTGAAAAGATATCAAAAGTGTTGAATTGAACAGAGAAAAATGTCAATGCTTTGTCCATCACTCAAGCACTAAACAAACCCCTCCCCAAGCAATAATTAAGGTGGGAGGTGGGACATTTTCCATGACCTTTTTTAAAAGTTTCCATCTCAAAAGTATTCGAGATCTAATACAAAGTAGGTCAGCAAGTAGACCTTTTCGAACTCATGACAAAACAATTTAACATATATGTAAAGAACCTTGGGATACACCACCCCAAAAACTAGCTCAAGGGGTGAGAGTGTTCAAGGCTTTATAAAGGCTATATTAGTTGCCCATCCAATCAATGTGAGACTATATATCTCAACACGCCCCCTCACGCAAGAGCCTTTTAGGCTAGAAGCGTGGAAATTGCACAGGCTCATTTTTGGTTTACCTTTTTTGTGCTTTTTTTTTATTTTATTTTAATTCCACTTTTAAAGCGGGGGATGGTGAGGCTCTGATACCATGTAAAGAACCTTGGGATACACCACCCCAAAAGCTAGCTCAAAGGGTGAGAGTGTTTAAGGCCTTATAAAGGCTATATTAGTTGCCCATCCAATCAATGTGGGACTATATATCTCAACATAGTACGTATTTTCCTCCTTTTATAGGCATTTCTTCAGAGGTATACTACAAAACAAATTAACAACACTACATGTGCATGAGTTACATGAAAAAAAAAAAAAAAAACTTTGAGTTGGTGGGAATTTCATCTGCAATATTATGATCAAACCTACAACTCATATACTGTTAATCATTTTAACTTACTGGAAGGAGGTGAAATTATTAGCCAAAACTCGATTAAATTTTAGATTCATTTCTGACTTCCTTTATTGAAGCTTCTGCGCGGATTTTGGCTGATATATGGATTCCCCCCTCCCCCCTTTTCATAGCTGATATATCGATGTTTTATTACCCTTATTAGTTTTAAGTTATTGATCCGTACTTTTCTCACGAGTCTATATGTATTTTAGATTCGATTTATTTATTTTCATCTTCAACTGTTTATATTACTAAATTTGTAATAAAAAAATTCCTATATCTTCAACAAAAAGAAACTATTGAGTTGGTAAAAAAAAGTATTGTTTATTAATCCAAGAGACTCTCAACAGAAATGAATAAATGATTTCATCATGAAAATTCATACTGTAAGTTTTTTTTTTTTTTTTTTTTGTGAATTTACATACTGTAAGTTTTACGTTCTTCAAGTGGATTCATCTTCAATGTCTACATTACGCGTTGTTGGCATCTTCAGAAGTCTTATATATATATATATATATATATATTAAAACAAAAAGAAAATAAAATATTATTAATGATGTCTGTATTTCAAACCAACTTGGAGTTCAAACGAGTACGTCAGTCAACTATGTATTGCGAGATTCAATTAATATTTTCCTCCAAAGGGTCAATTTATCCGGGGAAGTGAATTATAGATGCCAAATCTTGAGTCTAGACAGCTTCGATTTGATATTAAAAAAATAGTTGATTATTACGCTTTTTTTTATGGATTATATCAAAAGATAAACAAGCTTTCTCCGCACACAAAGTGGAGATGAGTCCCACATTTATTTTTCTCTCTTCTCTTATCTATGAGTCACACTTATAATTTTATTTCTATAACATGATATAACCCTTTTTTATTATCTAAAAAAGCTAAAATATTTGAAGCGGTTATTCTTATTACTATTTTATTATTACTCTTACTAATCAACTATTAAAAATGAAAAAAAATTAATTGCTATTGATTTAAAATTGATTCAACGATAACCAATCCAATCATAAAGTTAAAAATGATAGTAAATATAATCTTTCCCATGTTTAAATTATTTTGATTTATTTACAACTTTAAGTAAAAAATTAAACTCAATGGATTTAGTTCAATTATTAACGGAAGCTCAAAAGGTGGGGAGAAAATTTTATTCAATTCCCATTAAATATATTTTTGAATAGCCGATTGAAACACTAACAAATTTTACCGGAATAAATACGGATGGTATTAAAAAAAAAAAAAAACTACCAAAACTACATACATTGACGGTGAGGTAAAATAATTTAAAGATAAAAACTGTTAAATTTTAACTTTAAAATTTCGGTGTGATGTTTGTCATTTTAAATGACATAAGTTATGTATTTTAGGAGAGAGATAGATACAGAAAAATAGAAATCATGGGAGAGAGAAAGTGAGAGATTTTTTTTAATTTAAAATTTAAATAAAAAAAATTCTGAATCTATCTCTTTCTTAAAATGATATAACTTTATGAGAACTTTTCTCTTAAAATTCATTATGCTTAAACAAAAACTTTGACATTATATATATATCCTATGTCAATAGCTTCTTCCGATAAATAAAAAAGTACACTTCCCACTGTAATGATATACAGATGTTTCTTATTTTCTTTACTTAATTAAATGAGAACTGAAGTTTTCAAACATTGTATTTCTTTATTATTTCACCTAATCTAATCGTTTTAGCAACATCGAATAAAAAATTATATATTCTAAAATTAATGTATTTATTTAATAACAGTTCTATTATAAAATATTACAATATTAATTGACCAGTACATATATAAGTTTTATGTCACACGTTATATTTAATGGGATTTTTAATAATTAATCTCTTAAAATACACAATTTTCTCCACCTAGTGAGAGCCTTAAAAATTGTGTACCAAATGCCATTAGAACCGAATTAATGGTGAGAGGTTTGAATAACTTAGTTAAAACTAAAGGTTCAAGTTTTAATATCATAATTATATTGAAAAAAAAGTTATATATCTAGTCTCCATTATATTAGACACGAAATCACAATCATTACACACTCTATACTTATCTTGTTTGGAAAAATAAAGTTAGAGATATATGTATTAAAATGTGTATTATTTCATTTTATAAGTAGAAAAAGTGATATAAAATCAATAAAATAAAAAATGTTACAATAAAGTAAAGACGTAAAAAATAAAATTCCTGTAAAAGTAGTGAGGTCATAATTAATTAAAAAGTTTAAGTAACCATACATAATTAATTTTACATTAAAATTCCTTTACATTATATAATCACTTGTTGACATGAATAAAATCCAACTTACATATGGTGTCGGTTAGTCACGACTGATTTTATTCATGGAAACATATAGTGAAACAATCTTGTGTCGTAGCCTAAAAAGTTGAACAACCCTTCCCATTAGTCACTGCTGATCTTACCCCGCCGTTAGATTTAGGACCACCGGCTCTATGAAAGTTTTCCCGCTTCTCCACAGCCCATAATATTTGCCATTACACCGCCTAATAATTTCCAAAGTCATTCTTGGCGGCTACTTAAGGAGAAAGAGAAATGTATAGGTAGCGTTGAGAATTCTATCCTAAACTATACATGATAAAATTAGAGGTGACAAAACAGACCATTCCAGTTTGACCCGCTTTCAATTCATCAAAAATGGAGTGAGGCGGGTTGACCCGCCATTTCATGATGGGTTGAAAATTTCAATTCATTCTGTTTTGAGGTGGGTTGGCGGGTCAACCCGCTTAAAAAAAAAAAAATTTATATTTTATTAATTTTTATAATATTACTTATTTTTATTTTACACTCCTCTTAACTTTTTTTAATCTCAAGTCTAAATATAAGTTAATATTTAATCAAATATTTTTTAGGAACTTATTTTTGTCTCAATATGTAGATAACCTATATCATAAATAAAGTTTTTCTTCTTTATTTTTTTTAGTGGAGTACTAAAATAAAATAAAAATTATATTACAAAAGTTTAGTGACATATAAAATACTACCTAATAGTAAAAAAAAAAAAAAAATTGACCCGCGAGCCAACCTGCCACAACTCGTTTTGACCCACAACTAAGCGGGGCGGGTTGAAGCGGGATGGCGGGTTGAAATGTATAACCCAACCCACCCATTTTGGCGATTTGGCCGGTCGGTTTCAATCCACTTTGCCACCTCTTGATAAAAGACAGTTAATTTATTAATTCTCATTGGATTTTATTCATGTCAATTAAAGGGCGTTTGATAGTGTAATTTTTTTTTTTATCCGAGAATCACGATTTTCAGGAATATGATGAAAAAGTGAGTTTTTTTGATAATATTATCAAAAAATTATTTGGTAGGCCAAAATATTTCCAGGACTGTTAGGTTAATTTTGCTGATACTATATTTAGTTATTTTTTTTTCTGAAAAATGAATCCATATTTTTTGATTATCTGGAATTCCTGAAATACCACTTTCTGGATTATATTTTTCGATGGTATTTTATTTTAGAAAATACACGCAAAATGGAATTCCAGGAAATTAATTTTCTCAGGAAATTTTCTCCAATGTGCTACCAAACATGGAATTTTAGAAAATCCATCCTCACTTTCCCATACATCTAAAAATAATCCTCCTACCAAACACTTAGAGCCTGTTTGGATCATCTCTTTTTTTAAGTTTGAAGCTACTTATAAGTTAAAGTTAAAAAAAAAGAGCTTAAAAAAAATTGTTTGGTAATTACATAAAAATTTTAGCTTAAAAGTTACTTAAAAGCACATATTTCAAAAAAATTATCTCTCTCTATCTCTATAGCTCTTCATTTAAAAAAAACATACAATTCAATAAAATCACATAAGAGCTTAAAAAAAGATTCTCTTATGAGCTTTTAACTTTTTATTATTATAAAAAAAGAGCTTTTCAGTATAAAAGTTTTTCTCAAAATTTATTTGACTTAACTTATGCTTATAAGTAGCTTTTAACTAAAAAAAAGATGACTCAAACGAGACTTAGTACAAAGTTGGATTCATGAGAAGATACACCTATAAAATTGATTATTGCTCACGAGTTATTTATTCGAAGTTTTATGATTTATTAATAGAAAAAAGAAACTTAAAAGATTTTGTTCTTTGGTTGTTTACTTCAAGCATTTATTATTGGGAATGGTTATATTTATTAATTTTTTGTTTTATAAATTCTTACAAATTATACTATATTTTCTCGGAAATACACTAGGTTATACTATATACTTCCGGGAATATATAATTGTTAGGTCTTGAAAAGATCGTATTACTATACCGTATGGTATGCGCTCAGAGATACTGTAGAATTAGGTATGTGTTTGGCTTAGAGACAATATCACAATCACTGCGCACATACAATAAGCTTATAGCCAAGACGTGAGTGTGTGCACAGTGTTGGCAGTAATTGTTGATAGGTTAAAAGTATATACCTAGAGTCTTTAGCCTCTTAATTATAAAGGTTACCTCTAGGATTTGTGTTGAACTCCCAGTTGTAATAGGATTCAGCTTTTCATTCTGGTGAGTTAAGGCTTCTATCCTGAGTATCTTTACTCTTTAATATTGTTAGAATAATTGAGAATTTATCCTTTGATGATATCTTAGATAAGTAGTTAGGATATGATAAATATCCATAAAAATAATATAATTTATCAAAATTTATAAAAAAAATTTGTAAACAAGTCTTTCCCTTGTCAACAAGGTCAGGTTTTGAATGTAATAGTTTGCATGTTAAGAATCTCTAAGAAGGCCACTTAAAAAATAGGCGTAGCTCAACAAACTAGGAAAAATTGTGGCCCGTGAAGTTCTTTTGGTCTGCCATTTACTTTGTAGGAGGTATAAGTAAATGTAAAAAAAATTCATGATATTTTTTTCTCCATCATTCTCGATTTTAATTATACATAAGAAAAAAATAATTTCATCCCATTCGTGGTATTTTTTTTCCCATTAATTGAAAAACGTATTTTCACATTTTGAGATAAAAATATCTTAATATAATGAGTTATATATGTGTAATGTTACATAAGAAACACTGTTCCGTCATGACCAAACACCAAAAAAGAGGGAGAAAAAATGAGTTGAGTAAAGAGAAAAGAAAAAATTGTGAACCCCATATGTTTTTGTTTGTGCAGGAAAATAATTTTTATTTTTGTTAATAAGAGGAGAAATATTCTTACTACTAAAATTTTTCACTACTAAGCTTACTAATAGGGGTGTTAACAGGTAACATAAAAGAAAGAGTGATAAAACAAAAAAGTGAGTGGGGACTCACTTTTTTTGTGTGATGCATCAACGTAATAAAAATAAAACCTTAATTAAAATCACTCCAAACAAATTGAATTTATTCAAGAACATTTCGAAGTGTATACTCCACGAATAGAACCAATAGAGGCAAACGCTACCGTGCACAAAAGGAACAAGATTAAACTTAGAACATCATTAAGTTTACTTATTGGGTGAAATGTTGTTTCTAAGTGCAGCTTGGAAGCGGAGATCCACACAAGCACTTGTTATGGAAATAAGAATAAACGTCGAAGTGCTGCAGCCTCCCACCCACCGGAATCTGACCGCACAGCCTATTGTAACTCACGTTCAGGTTCTGCAGATCCAGTGCAGTCAGCCTCTGGGGAAGCTCACCATACACCTTGTTGTGATTCAGATCCAACGACGTCAGGTTCGCCGGGAACTCCACCTTCGACAGATCGAACGACAGCTGGTTCCTCGACAGGTCCATCGACTGCACCGTCTTGTTCGGCCCGAAAAGCACTGACGCATCGCCAGTGAGGTTGTTTCGATACAATTCGAGGAAGGTGAGGTTAAGGTTCCCAAAGGAGAGTGGGATGGAACCGGAGAGGTTGTTGTGGGAGAGTTTGAGGTAGAGATCGTTGGACTTCAAGGACCCCAACGAGGAAGGGATCGAACCGGTTAGGTGGTTGCGGTCCAGGAAGAGTGCGCCGAGGTTGGAGAGTTGTGAGAGTGAACCGGGAATTGAACCGGTGAGGTTGTTGAATGAGAGGTTGAGATATGTGAGGTTTGTGAGGCGGCCCAGAAAGGAGGGAATCGGGCCTGAGATGTTGGTCCAGTCGATGCGGAGGAACGTGAGGTGGGTGAGCTTTGCGATGGTGGGGTGGATTGGGCCCGTGAGCTTTGGGAGCTTGTGCAAATCGAGAGACTCCAGGTATGTGAGTAGGCCCAGGGAGGGTGGAATCTGGGCCGAAAATTTTTCCTGGGCGAAAAGATTGAAGGAGTTGATGCGGTGCGTTTTGGGGTCGCAGGTGAGGGCGACCCAGTTGCAACAGTCGGTGTTTGGATCCCAACGCAATATGTCTGAGTTGTTGAGTTCCTTCTTGATTTGGAGCAGCACTTTCTTGTCGTGTGGGTGGCACAGTTCAGAGATTACAGTGGTGAGCAACATCAGAAGCAGCGATAAGCGAAGCATTGTGGTTGTCATTTTTGGTATGAGATGATATGAGATTAGATAAGAATAGAATTGCTAATTTATACAGTCACCGACAGGTAAGATGACTTCCATGATTAGTTCACATTTATTCATGCGCCGGCGGCTACTGTAATGCATATTTAACCGAAGTCAAACACCGGAAAATATTGATTTACAAATTTTTAACAATTTGTTTTGCATATATAACGGATACTGTAGTCAGGCATCACATGTCAAATCCGGAAAATTGTAGCTTATAGGAGATAACTTATATTATTTGATCACAATTTATCCTGATCTATATCTAATCCAATAGCTGTTTGCGCCGGCAACTAATTTATATTAACAGTCTGAAGCCTAAACTGCTAAGCACAAGTTGCGTAGTATTAACTCAACTATGTGCGCTTCGTAATTACATTTGCTAATAACATATAACACATGCATATATCCTTAACTTATCTCCGCATAACATTTTAAAATATGTTTGCCCTTCGATTGCATTTAATACAACTGAGTTTGTAGCTTCGCAAGTTAGGTTCTTCCTTAGAACATCTAGGCAAACATCCACCTTTTTTTTTTTCCAAATGTTTACACCTCCTGCTTTTTGTTTTTTTCTATTCTTTTCTTTAAAAAAAAAAGAACAAAACAAAACTTCTGCTGATATTTAAAGTCAGTTTTTATCCTTATTGTATAACACAAAAATATTCATGATTTGCGGGGTCTCTCTCTTTGTAGAGCTCGTTTTATATGGATCGGGATTTCATAGTCCTTATCCTAAAATGGAAAACAAAATGAACGGAGAATGAATTTGTGAAGAAGAGAGGGATTTAAGTGGAAGAAATTTTTTCCGTTTTGAGAAAAAAGTGCACCTAAAAAGTTGTGGGCGGGGTCTATAATAAAAAAATCTCTCGAGCTCATTTTATATGGATCGGGACTTCAAAGTCCCTATTCTAAAATGGAAAACAAAATAGACGAAGGGAGAATTTGTGAAGAAGAGAAGGATTTAAGTGGAAATTTTTTTTTCCGTTTTGGGAAAAGGTGCATCTAAAAAGTTGTGGGCCGAGTCTATAATAAAAAAATCTCTCGAGCTCATTTTATATGGACCGGGACTTCAAAGTCCCTATCATAAAATGGAAAACAAAATGGACGGAGAGGGAATTTGTGAAGAAGAGAGGGATTTAAGTGGAAGAAATTTATAAAGCTTAAGCATATATGTGGTAGTCTAACTGAAAAAAAAAAAAAAAAACTTTCTTAAATAGCAGAATGTACAATGCTCTCCTCAGTCCTAACTTACTACATGCCGCATGCTAAAAGAAGAATTATTTAACCTGTTTCAATTAGGGATTTTCCTAACTGAGTGTATAAAGGATATTTCGCAGAAAAATAAAGTATAAAAGATATGAGTAATAATGTATTTGCTAACCAAAAATTTTACATAGTTTTTTACATAATAAACATCTAGCTAAAAAAGGATAAAAATTGGGATTTAGATGAAATAAAGATAAAAATATTAATTTTAAATGAAAAAAATTTCTTTTATAAAATAGAGAATACCGAATTCAGTATTCCCATGATACCAAAGAAAAATTCCAAAGAAAGTTTTTCCTTTCTCCATTTCCCAAGCACCATTCATCATAACCCATATGATTTGCGATTACGCTGCTAATTAATATTAGAGAAAAGTTCACCAATGTCCCTGTGGTTTGCTTCAGAATCACCTATGTCTCTGTGATTTTTTTTCTATCACATATGCCTCTGTGCTTTGTAAAAAATAAAAAACTATAGGGACATATGTGAAAACATATCCTTTTGCAAACCACATGGACATATGTGATAAAAAAAAACCACAAAAACATAGGTGATTCAGAAGCAAACCACAGGAGCATTGATGAACTTTTTCCTTAATATTAATTATTTCCAAAGTCATTCATGGCGGCTATTTAAGGAGAAGGGAAATTGTATCTGCAGGATTGAGAAATCTATTCCAAACTATACATGATAGAGGAGACTAGGATAGCTAATTTATTAATTATCGATGGAATTTAGTTAAGTAAATTAGAACTATTGGGGTCAGGTTTTGGATCTAATAATTTACATATTAGGATTCTCTAAAAAGGCCAATCAAAAAACAGGCTTTGTTCAACGCAAACTTTATAGAAAAAAGTGTTGCCTGTGCAGTTCTTGGCTGGCTTTTGCTTTAGGTATAAGGAGGAAGTTGAACTGAATTGGTTACAGGCATATTCAGAAAATTTTATTTATATCTCCACACTTAGTAATGAAAGTGTTTCCCTCGGAAAAAACTTTAAAGAAAATTTTAAATCTATTAAAAAATAAAAGAATATAAACAGTAAAAGAAAAAAAAAAACTTCAACTTAACATAAAAAAGTATTATTAATTTTTTTTAAAAACTACATGTATTTTTAAATTTTTGTATAAAAAAGTAAGAAAAAAAGCTAAAAGAAATATAATAAAATAAATAAGGCTTTAATATTTTTTTCGGTAAACACACATTTATTTATGGCTTTAATATTTCAACAGTGAATGTAGATAAGTTATCTACATTCGCTCTCAAAACGATGTCGTTTTGAGTTAAAAAATTATAATAAAAAAGACTATTTTAATCCTGAAATATATTATAATTACAAAAATACCTTGATTTCCGCCTCAAAATGACGTCATTTTGGACTCAATGTAGATAAGTTATATACATTGACCGTAGAAAAAGCTAACCCTTTATATATATATATATATATATATATATATATATATATATATATAGGGAAAGGAACCGTTTACAATTTTTTTTTATAAATTACTCTAAATATGACCGGTCATACACTCTTGATTGAACTATGACCGGTCATACTTAGTATAGTTTGTAAACAAAAAGTTTGTAAATATAACCTTATATATATATATATATATATATATATATATATATATATATATATATAGGAAGGTTATATTTATAATTTTTTTACAAACTCTTATAAACTACACTATATCTGACTGGTCATACACTAATCAAGAGTGTATGACCCGTCATACTTAGTGTAATTTGTAAAAAAATTTATAAACAGATCTTTTCCTATATATATATATAATATATATAGGGGAGATGATTCACTTATCACCAAAAAAGTTTACAACTTTTACAACTAATTTAATCATCGTTGATTTTCGTCAATCTAACGATTATAATTTATTGAGAATTAATAAATGTGACACAATAAATGTTATTAATTTATAACCTTTAGATTGACGAAAATCAACGGTGATTAAATTGATTGTAAGAGTTGTAAACTTTTGTTATGGTAAGTGGATTCGTTCCCTATATATATATATATATATATATATATATATATATATATATAAATAAAAGAGATAAAGTTATCTTTTAGGAGAAATATTAAGACCATAAAGTAAACGCAAAAGTCCAGTTTCGTATCATTGAGATATTCTAAGTTTCTGGCCATCTGAAATGGCTAAGCTCATTTCTCTTCTCGGCCCGATGGGTACTCTTAAATCTGAGGCCCGATAAGATAAGATGACCCATAAACCCCACCACCACCACCTATGACCTAACATGCAGAAGTGTAAAAAAGTTTCAATCACTTCCAGTTCGCTTCTTATTTCTCACCCACGACTGCATGGTCTTCTTCAACACACCTGTTAAACTTTTTTTTTACCAAAAATTTCTGTCTGAACATGCATACAGTTGTGTGGGTCAACTGACCGGGTCGATCGAATTTTTCAATATTGCTTTTAAATTTAAGAAAATATTAAAATACATATTTAGAAGATTGAATATGAGTAAGCTTTGCTTAATAAAAGGAATATGATATGTTAAGGGGTGTTTGGCAGAGGAGATATTTTTTTTAACCAGATAAATGTAATAACCAGAAATATGATAAGAAAGATAGGAAGGTGAGTTTGGTAGGAAAGTTAACAAAAAAATTGTTTGGTTGAACAAAATTTTACCAGAAAAATTGGATTAAATAAGTCATATTTTTGGTTCACCTTTTGTGAATCTTTCTCCATTTCCCTAGTTTTCTTGAAGAGTTCATGTTTTCTTATGTTTCGTGAAAACATGAGAGAACAAAAGTAGAGATAAATTAAATTTGGGTTTCATATTTTATATTATAAAAGAAAAGAAAAACTAATTGGCACGGAAAAAGAATTTGTGTAGGAAAATTTTTTGCTCTCCTATTGTATGAGAGTATGATTTCCCTTTTTTGAAATACCACCTCACAAATGGTAAACCTCAAGAGTGAATTCTCTCCCTTTTTGCATGCAATTCACAAAGGATGGAGAAAACAGATTGGTAGGTAAATTTTTGTATGTTTTCTACCAAACGTTGGCAACATGGAATGCTAATATCAGATTGATGGGGATCCAAAAATAAAATCTCAACAAAAAATAAAACTCTCAATTTGACATCTCGTCTGAGAGTTTTATTTGACATCTCGTATGAGAGCCGTTAAATAAAAAAAGATCAACGACTCTTATTTATAAGCATGTGACACCATTGATTTATATACACACACACACACACATATATATATATATATATATATATATATATATATATATATATAGGGGCAGGATCCTTTGACACCGGTGTCAAATTTGAAGTTTGACACCCCATCTGAGAGCCGTTAGATCAAAAAAGATCAACGACTCTGATTTGTAAGCATGTGACACCATTGATCTTTTTTGATCTAACGACTCTCAGATGAGGTGTTAAACTTCAAATTTGACACCGTTGTCAAAGGATCCTACCTCATTTATATATAGGAAAAAATGAAAATTAAGTGACTGGACGGTCCAGTGCACTATGTTCTCCCGCGAGAACATAGTGCAAAAATATTACAATGGTGTTCTCCCGGGAGAACATAGTTATAATTTTACTATAACTGTGTTCTCGCGGGAGAACATAGTACACTGGATCGATTTTTACATCCAGTCACTGTACACTCACTAAACCCATATATATATATATATATATATATATACACACACACAACATCTCCGTGTTCATTAGTCAATTAATTATTGATTTTACAAGTGGAAGTTAAATTAAAGTGAAATTTTTGCGTATAGTCTGAGTAAGGTTTATCACACTGGTTAATCAACCCTTTATTTTATAAGTGAAACTCATAATTAAATCAAAACTTGTGGCTTTACTCATTATTCACTTTAATATATTATCGGATGTTAAGAAAAATACTGAAATACATATTTAGTTGATTAAATAATGGGAAAAATGTTTATCCTTTTAAATGACACAACTTATATCCTTTCACTCTCACAAAGAGGTGGGACCCACACTTTTATTTTTTTTGTCAACTCTCTCTCTTCCTTTATCTATCTCTTTCTCTCTCTTAAAATGACACAACTTTACATCCTTTAAAATGACACACACTTTACCCTTAAATAATAGTAGGCTTTTGAAATAATTTATTCGTTTTTGTGTATAGACACTAATGTCTACTAGAAAATATAGTTATTGGATAACATGTATCCTTGTTGTTTTCAATTATATTATTAATTCACCATTCACTACAAAAATTCAAGCATTTTGTGGGGGTCATATTTTCATATTGTGGGGGTCTTTGACCGCCACAAAGTACATTTGTGGCATCCTCAACGACCTCCAGTTTTACCTACGCCACAGTTTTTGGAGGTTTAAAACCCCCACAAATTTGTTGAAAATTTAAAAAAAATTATTTAAATTTTACGTTTCTTTTAAAAAACCAGGTAGATTCAAAAGGATAAAAAAAATTCATTTCAAATATTTGAATACATATTTAAATAGATCTTGGTTTTCAAAGATAAAAAAAATCAAAGAGATGTATAAATGAAATTAAAAACTAAAAGTTATTAAAAATTGATAACTATAATGCAGGCCAAAATTTGGAAGTTATCCTGTTTTACAAGTAGCCTCATATTCTTGTAACTATAAAGATGGACAAAGACAAATATTTGATAAGATCCTTAACGATCATAGAATATTCTTTGATAACTTTTTTCAGAAGCTTGTCATGATCTGAGGCTAAAATCTTGAGGGATGCATCCCAGCAGATGCAAGTATTTTACAAGCATGTTAAAATACTGAAAAGAAATTCTAATCCTAACTTTTTAACAAGGTTAGCGCATATGGCATAAATGTCCCATGACAAGTGTTAAAAATTGATAACCAAGTGGAGCTGAACAAGTTTCCTGCGAGATTGGTTTGCCATTTCATTCACATCCTGAAAGACCAACGCTAAAGCAACAATGGGGAACTTGGACTTCCCATGAGCCCAGAAACGAGGACTCCCTTCATTGCCTCTAAAGTTAAACCATTCTGGAATCTCAGTTTGGGGCATCACAACTTCTAAGCCACGTATCTCTTTTGGCACCTATCATATCACAAAAACCATTTTTGTTAATAAAATAAGAGAAATACACATCATAACATACTCTCTCTAAGGTGTAAAGAAATAGTGTGCAAATGTTGTTTTTCTAAGATAAAGGTATAAGATTTTAGCACAAGCAATAAAGTGGTGATACCTGAGACCATAACATGGTTGACGTCTCTCTAGTTAAGGAGCAGCAGTATCTTGCATCTACTAAATTGGCCTTTCAAGAAAGAAGAAGAAAAGGACTTACGAAGCATTTTGTTAAAATATTTGACACAGTACATGAGAAGACCAATAAAACAAGATCAGATAATGAACAAAAATTGAAAATATGGCCTTTCATCATAATTTTTCCACATCATGTAGTAATAATTTCAAGGACCTGTTAGTTTATTCTAAGTGTTAGTTTAGTCCAGTTCTGCTTAATTTTACCTAATTTCTAAGTTGCAGGGTTGCCTTGCTAGTTTGATAGACAATGACAAAGAATTGTAATTGGTCTAAAAGGCTGAGAATGTTACATCAACACAATCAGCCAAAATTGTTCATAAGTTGTTAACCAAAAGTGATATATCCAAACACAGCTGGTTAAGTCTATTGTATCTGGGATTAAATCTCACCATTACTAGGGAGGAGAGGGTCATCAGCTCCCATTATGCAACATTGACAAAAAAAAAAAATACCAACAATGTGTAATATATATCCTACGTGTAATAGAGTTAGAGTAATGAAGAAACTTCCTATGGGTAACTAATAATTTACATTTAATAGAAATCTAACATAACTTCTTAATCCAACATTCTTTCTTACATATTATCATAAACTAATATAAAGAACAATCACTACTAGGTTGCTAATATAACATTAATTTTGCGTTAATGGGTGCAAATGGATAAGGCATATAGATAGTACTGACATAGATTAAGATACCTTGGAGGATTTTAGACATCATGGTCATTTTGAGAAGGATCAGAAGGTGCAGTTTGATGAGGCACAACAGTAATTTGTAGAGTGGCACTGGAGGAGGAGCTTTGAGTTTGGGAACCCTGGATTTTTCAGTGTCACAATAGATATCCAACTCAGCAGCCCACAACTGGTTGATCAACTAACTATTCATTAGTGTCATCCATTTTTAAAATATATATATATATATATATATATATATATATATATATATATATATCAAAGATTAGTGTCTTTTCATGAGTGGATGGAATTTCCGAGAGTTCAGTTCTCAGAATTTTCAACTTTGCAGATTTTCATTGTGATGAGTAGACTTGGAAACAACCTTATAACATGGAAATGACAGCTACATGGACAAGTATGGAATTTCAAAATAATGTACGACAAAAGTTTCATATACAAAAATTTGAGATGACAAAAAACTGTAGTGACTTAAACCCATACATTAATCATATATGCCACAGTCCATAAGTTAAATTGCTAAACCAGATTTCCTAACATGTATACACTTACTTTTTTTTTACTTTTCTGATATGAACATTGCTAAACCACAGTCCTTGGCTAGCAGAGTTTTTCCAGTTCCCGGTGGTCCTGTCAAGAGAATCCCCTGGAAAAAAATGTTCAAGGCTCACTTGATGATAAAAAAAAATCCTTAATTTCCAATGCACATCAAAAAGCATGGCATTTTATAATTAGACAAGCAAGTTCATCGGCATAGCAGCAGGAAATGAAAGCAACTAAAAAGAATCCATAATATTATGGTGAGCCTGGTGACCAAACGCTAGCATGTTTATTCCTACAAAAATTTTTTGCGTATGGAGATAGTATAAAGAGAATAGATGGCAACTAGTCAAATACAGAAAGAGACAAACACTAGACGAGAGGTTACCGTGATTTTGAAAAGTGCTTTCCATGTTCTCATTGACTAATGTCCCAAGAGAAAACTGATGAGACTGTATGCGGAAAATGTTAATCAAATCATTCCGGGTAGCATCAAACTTCAAATGCATTTCTTATTTAAGTGTCTCATTATGCATTTATTTCTTTAAACTTAAGACTTTAGAACCGTGATTAAAATAAGACTAAGAGATGGCATTTTTACCTTTGCAATTTCAGATTGTATGCAGAAAATGTTATAATTAGCTGGTGTGTGCAGATCTAGTACCCTATTGTTTAATCGTGTATCCTGATTAACACGAACAAGTTGTTCCAAGGCCTGCACCCATTAAAAATCCTGTTACCATGGATGAGAAAAAAGAGAGGGGAAAAATGAACTCTTTTGTTATAGTAACAACTGTTATAGGGAGATCAAAATAACAATACAATTTTTGTTGTTGGAAATACAATACAATTTAAATGCATATATAATCCATACACTTGCAAAGCCTTTTCAATTTCCATTTCACTCCTAGCAGCATCCTCAAGACTAAATACAAGATTTGGGACAGCCCTATTGATACAATACAATTTTTTTTCACTTGAACTTCCACCTACCAAAAAAAAAAAAAACACAATCCAACCACACAATGGCATAATCATAGAGCTTCCGTCAAGTTTAAAAGCTAGAAAATCAAAAACCCTGATCATGCGTGAGTAGACCAAACCAAATTAATCTGCTATGAAGTACCTCTGATAGGTTCGGCTAGTATGGAAACTACACCTTCAATGTCGACAATGGACTCTAGGCTGAGTGTTGTAGTGTACTTCACCATTTGAGGGCTCACTGAATCAGGCTGCGCCTCCACCAAACACTGCTCGGTGAACCCGTGATCCCTTATAACCAAGAAGGAAAACATACTATAGAAATGAACTCGCAAGCCCTAACAAAAAATTCGGGGAAAATGTACGAATAACAAACAAATCACAAAATTAGCAACATGATTAAATGAATTTTAGTTTAGCAAGACCAGAACTGATCGACACATATTGACAGAGATAAATAGAAATTGTCAACATATCAAACAATTGGAATGCAAACATAATCAAAATCAAAATCGAGAAAAATATACTAAATTCATAAACAAAACCTAATCACATTATGGAAATGAAAAAGATGAAAATAAAGGATGAAAATAAACATACCTTCATACAAAATTTAAAAAAAGGAACTACGAGACTGTGTTGCCAGAAGCTTCTCGAATATGTGGCGATCCACGGTTCCTGTGTTGCTGATAACAGTGCTGAACTCTTCCAGCACCACCATACCTTTGGCCCGCGATGAACTTTTCTGAAGATCAGAGAAAATGTTCTCTGGAGATCCTTGTGGCAACGTCCAAAAATTGAAGCGATTTTGCCAAAGTACATCGAATATAGGTTTTGGAGAATGGGAAATATTTAGGGCTATTGCTACCACACTATCCTTAATCGGGGTAATGGGATAACAGAATTAAAAAGACGAAACAGCCTCAAAATATGCAATTTTGGTAGCAAATTTGAGCTTTCTATAAATTTTGCCATGATTACATTTACGGTGGCTTAATCCTCATGCCTGCCATATTTTTTTGTAGTGAATGTTCAAAAAAAATTAAAGTATATATAAAAAAATAAAAAAATTAGAGTATAAATTGTGGGGGTCAAAACCTGCTACAAAATTATAAAAACTAAAAAAAAAAAATGAAAATACAATGTGGCGTTCTTTGAAAATGCCACAATATGCATAATTATTGGGGGTTTTACAAACCTCCACAAAATAACCTCCACTAATAACACATTTTTATGTAGTGATTTAATTTAATGAGATGAGACAATGTTGCAGCATCATACAGTTCTAGTGCTGCTACGATGTCATGTATCGTTTTAGTCCTTAATATTTTGTTTTCTAATAAATGCCCTATATACTAATAAAACAACCCTTGATTTTATAAGTAATTATAAGTCAAATTAAAAGGAAACTTGTCTCTATTCTCATTGATTTTTTAAGGTATGGTCAACTAGCTAGCCCTTGATTTTACAAATGAAACTCATAATTAAACCGAAACATGGCCTTTATTCATTCTTCCATACGTTAAGAAAAATAATAATATTAAAGTACATATTTAGTTGATTAATTAAGAGTAGGTTTTTGAAATAATTTTTTTTATCTTGATATACAAATGTTTATTAGAAAATATAACTTCAAACACATCTCTATTTTATATTATATAATTATTTCATCATTTAATTACATTTAATGAGTTTAAACATAGTTGACCTAACATCTCTTCTTATGCTATTAAGGATGTCACGTATCACTCCTAATAAGATATTTATTTTTTCCAAAAAGTCCTTTACACGAGTCAGTCAGTTCTTAATTTTACGTATAAAAGTCAAATTAAACCGAAACTTCGACCTTTATTAGTTCTTCTGGTGAAGGTTTTATCACACTGGTCAATTAGCCCTTGATTTTGTAAATGAAACTCAAATTAAATCAAAATTTGTGCATGTACTCATTATTAAAACTCATGTTAGTCATGATGGAACTTGGAATTATGAGATTATATCTAATTTTTTTTCTGATGATTGTGTTCAAATTATTAGAAGCATGCTGCCTCCTCATAAATCTAATGGTATGGACAAAAAATGGTGGAATTTAGTTGGATCAGATGAAGTTTATGTGAAAAATATTTATTTTACACTGCTAAATCAAAATAGTTCTAATGGTATTGACAGAAAATTCTGGCCAGCCATTTGGAACTTAAAAGGGCCCAATCGGATAAGTTTGTTCCTTTGGAAAACTGCTCATCATCGTCTATTAACTAGGAGCTTTCTGGCAAACTTTAGATTGTGTCCTCCTAACTGTCCTATTTGTAATTTTTATGAGGAATCCATTATTCATATGGCTCGTGACTGTCCAAAGATTAAAAAAATTTGGTCTAATCTTTTGAGGCCAAATTTGATAAATGGTTTCTTTGATACTGATATAGATTCTTGGCTTTCCTTGAATATTCAAAATGTATCTATTTTGTGCTTTGATGTCCCCTGGTTGTTGGTTTTTGCTGTTACTGTTTGGTTAGATTGGCAATGGAGAAGAAATAATTAGGTGCATGGTGTGGAAAATAACGGGAAAGCATACAAGGTGCAGTCCGTAGAGAGTCTGGTTCGTGAGTATAAACAAGCCTGGATAACTTCTAAGGGGACAAAGCTGACCAAGAATTACATTTCTGTTCCTATTAGATGGTTATCTCCGGACACAGGTTGGGTGAAATTAAACACGGATGGTGCAGCCAGGAGTGATGGCAGGGGGAGCTGCTTGTGGAGGAATTATAAGAGATGAAAATGGTTATTGGATAGAAGGATTTGCTTACTATATTGGCCATTGTTCAGCTTTTGTTGCAGAAATATGGGGCGTCTTCAAGGGTCTTGAATTTGCTTGAGCTAAAGGTTGGAGACGCTGCATCCTAGAAAGTGATTCAAGCTTAGTTATCACTCTGCTCTCCAGCAGTGGAAGAGCAACTCGAGCATCTCGCTTAGTGACTCGGATTCGAGTATGGTTACAAAAGAATTAAGAAGTTCACCTGGTTCATGTTTTTAGAGAAGGAAATAGTTGTGCAGATTGACTTTCTAAATATCCTTTAGACTATCTTGTTGAGAATAATTTTTGTGTTTTTTCAAACCCTCCCCCTGGTATTTGGCCTTTGTATTGGGCTGATTTGTCTTTGTCTTGTAATTTCAGAACGATTTTATTGAGTTGATCTCTTTGGGGTGTTGTTGTTAACCCCCTTAGATTACCAAAAAAAAAAGTCAATATATATATATATATATATATATATATATAAGGAAGGTTATACTTACAGAGATAGGATATTGTGACACCCAAGTTATGTTACACCCATGTGACACCCAGTCAATCTCACCGTTAGATCGCTTATGTTGATCCAACGGTTATATTTATTTCCATCTTTGTATGATCATTATTTCCCAAATTTAATATTTTATATTTATTTCTACCTTTGTATGGTTATGATTTCCCATATTTAATGCTTTCACTTTAAATTTAGGAAATCATGACCATACAAAGATGGAAATAAATATAACCGTTGGATCAACATAAGCGATCTAACGGTGAGATTGACTGGGTGTCACATGGGTGTAACATAACTTGGGTGTCACAATATCCTATCCCATACTTACAACCGTTTTTTTTACAACCATATCTTAACACCGTTGATTTCTGCCAATCAATGGTTATGATTTTTGCAAATTAAACTTATTAATTAATTATTAATTCTCAATAAATGATAATCATTGATTGACGGAAATCAACGGTATTAAGATATGGTTGTAAGAGGTTGTAAAAAAAAAATTATAAGTATAACATTTCTCTCTCTATATAATTGATTAAATATGAATTGGCTTTTAAAATAACTTTTTTTTTATCTCGACATAATGTCTATAGAAAATACAGCTAAACATAATAGAAATAATAAATTTTTTAAGTTAGATTTAGGTGCATAACTTATTTTCATTGTTTACGAAGGCCCAATTTAGGTGAACTTATAAAAATTGTCCTTTTTATTGACATATTTAAAGAGATATTTAATTAAAAAAAAATACTCATGTTTTTAAATGCACTATTTGTTAAGTGCTGTTTTTTTTTTTATGAAATTAATGATTTTTTAATGTTTCATTTTTTTTAAGTTCATCTAGATATATTAACAAATATATATAATTTTTTTTTTCTATCATAAAAATAAGGGACTAACATTTCTTCAATAACATGAGACCTCAAAACGAATGCATGGTAATAAAATTCATTACAAGAGAAAATTAAATTTTTTAAAATATCATAAATTTTTTTATCATAAATTTTAGAATGATATCATTTTGAATTGGAGGAGATAAATTTATCTTCCGGAAAAAATATTTGTCCAAAAAATTATTCAGCACTAAATTGTACATTTACAACAATTCTACTGAAATGTTTAACCTAAAGAAAGTTTGTCTCAAGATATTTTTTCTATCAACCTCCAGCGCTATTTTCCACGTCCTGGTGCATTTGCGCAATTGTCAAATGTTCGTAATAACTGCATTGCAAAGTTAATTGGGTGGTCACTGCCCACAGATGCCTTGATATTAATTCATAAATTCAACAGTGTGCTCTAAACAACAATTCTTGAAACTATAAATTCTGAACTTCAATCCAGTATTCCAAATCTTCTGCAATGACCACTAATCTACTAAAAAAAATTGACCACTATACATAAGAGGAATGCTCAATTTATACAGTATAAAAATAATATTTTATATTTAATCTTAATTATTGATATATTTATATTTAATTTTTTTTAATTTATTCTCAAATACACGCACGTGGATATGCACGGACCCATGTCCACAGATAAATAGGTTGGGTTGAAGAATTTTTTAAATTTTAATAAATTATCAAGAGAGATTAAAATTAACGATTGAGATGAGATATACTTTTTAATGTGATGCCGATATGAAAATAATTCATATATATATTTATATTTATATTTTAATGTATATGATCTAGATTCAAGGTGATGTCAAATCCAATCCAAATCAATTGAACCTACTTACAATTTTTTTTGCTATAAATTTATAAGAAGTTATAAATTTTAGAAACTAATAATTATATAATTTTTATTATTCTAATATAAGATTTTTATACATTTAATCTTTACAAATTTAGATTACAAATCTAATAATAAGTCTACAATGCATGCATCTCCCCTGTGTTTTATTTTTATTTTGGTACTTTTTTTTTTAACTTACAACAATTAAAATTTGATATAGGGAAACATGTCCAATATTTCTGCTCTGAGTTTTCGATAATTATTAGATTTATAGGTTAACAAAACATTAATTAATAGTTCGAATTAAAGTATACCTCCTTTTGAATTATTTTTTCTTCCTGACATGTGAAATTGACTATTTACAACAAACCTAGTAAGAATGGACCACTTAATTTACTCATTCTCAGAGATCAAAAAAATAAAATAAAAAATGATACAATCGAAGATATGAAAAAAGAAAATTGTTGACTAATGTGTGTATGGTTCATCAATATGCCAGTGACTAAACAGTCTACCCATGCAACCCTTAAGGCTAAATGGACCATTGAGTTAAAGACAAGTTAAGCCTATTGTCTTATTTTTTTCTATGTCTCAAAGTAACATAACTTGCAACCAAACAAAGTGAATTTTCTTTTTGTCTTAAACTCTACCTCTCCATTCTCCCTAAAAAATATTGACTTCAAACAATTTCGAAAATTTGCATAAAGAAAGAGAAAGGGAGAGCTATAGTAGTTAAAAGTTTAATTCTATATTAATCATCTGTCTATCTATACAATGGGAAAGAGGGTGGGAGGGAGGGTGGTACCAAAGTAAAGATTACTTTTAATTTATAATTTAAGAAGCTACAACAAAGGCCATAGCTAGCTAGAGATGGATATGGAGATGTGCCACTACCACTCGCTATTCTTGGCGAGGGCGTGCCAACCACAGAGAACTCAGTGCACGCAGACGGTGGAAATACTCGGCAATGGTTAGAAAACACCTTGCTGCTTGACGTATCGTTAGGATCTGATGCAGACGGTGAATGGTTTGGTGCCTCAGATTATCTGCCTGTAAGTTCAAATGTTAATTTAATTTGATTTTCTAATTAATTCTCAGTCATGTCATATATGTGTGTGTTTAAGGGAGGAGGGGTTTAGAAAATCAACCTTTGCATGCAGCTTCAACTGATGAAATAAATGGAACTATTATGATCAAACATAGACAAAAGTGGTTGGAAGGAAAACTATAACGGTGCCTCCTTTTCTCTTTTAAACTTTGAAACAGGAATACTAAATAAAACCTCTACCCACTAATTCAATGCTTGTGACAAGGTTTCCATAGTCAAATTTTGTAACATTTAATCAAAATTTGGGTCCTCTACGTACTCCTCTGTCACTAAAACACTTCATTATGAAAACAGACAGTATACGATTTTTCACGGTGCCGTAAAACACCTTAATTATTATATACATATTAATATATAGATTATGTATTATTTTCAAAGAGGTTGACTAATTGTTCAACTTGGAGACATTAATTTCAAACATTGGATTTCTGAATCCCAAACGGCAACAACAATAATGATCACACTAAACCGTGGACCATTTGTAGGAGTAATTTCAAGTCAGAATTGTGGCTATAAGAAGTCTAGAACAAAACACTACAAATTGGTCAAACCATGACTGGATGAGCTTACAGATGAATTAGGGAAAGGTTTACTTGTAATAAAATTAAAACCTCATTATCATTATGATTAGTATTTTCTACCTAAAGATTCCTTTAGTTTTTTGTTTCCCATTGTTGTGATTTGTTATTGTAACAGATTCAAATTAAGAGGATATGTATTCTTGGATGACTTAAAATTAGCATCTATTCATATGTAGAAATTAATAAAAGTTGGTGAACCAACTTTGATGAGATGAATAGAGCACACACATATATATATAGAGATGGGCGGTGCAGATTGATTGTCATAAATTTCACAAAGAAATTTATGTCATTTTACCAATGCTGTTAATTCAACTAATAAAATTCCAAGATCAAGTCCTATTCTTACTTAGAAAAGAAGGAAATGTCCCATTTCATTCAAAACTCATCTAACACCATATGTTGCATTCTGTGTCACCCTAAGTTCACTTGCAAACCCAAAACATCATATCAGCCTCGAGCATTGGTCTGTTTTTGCTCTTAGAAGTAGTCAAAAAGGAAGTTATGGGGATGGGTCTATATGTTGTGTCTTCAAGTCAAACGGTTACGACCATGACATCACAGAGATATGGGGCTAGAGGGGATATCTTTAAATTAGGATTGCATGTCTCGGTGAGGGACCACCGATCTGTCCTAGTGTCACGTGTATACGACCAATAGCACACGTTAGTAACCTTAGACATTCAATGTTAATGAAATGTTCAATACAATATATCCTCATTTATAAACTTTCAGCACTACAGCAAGGTAACCTTTAAGGTTGTACTTGAGCTGTATGTTCTATTGTTCTTATTATGGTACCTTTGCAATGCTTTTAATGCGTATGAGTACGTACTAAACTTTATCCAATCCTTTTTTATATATTGTACAGACTACAAGCTAATATATATTTGTGTGTTTAATCCTAACAAGTTCTAAAAGGGGGAAATAATTTTTCTACCACTTTTATGCTTTACTACACATACCCCGTCAATTTGGTTGCATGTAACTTCCCTAATATATTAAGGTGCATGTCTGGTATATATATAATGTATCCAAGTACCTGTACCAGACAGAGTCGAAAGGAACTAGAGTCCTTTTCGAGATATAAACATTGGCCCCCCCAACGTACGTCGAAATGAGATGCAGATATTTATAATGTGTTTGTAGATTCCACATAACCACCTCAAAGTGAGAGAGACATGCATAGAAGGAGTTGTTCATGGGGTTGGGGCAGGTCTCCCTACCCGAAGAGCAACAGATTCTTTTTCCTACCTGACCCCACGAGATCCGTTATGGAAACTTATATCATGCCATGTGGGACCACACAACTAATCAACCAAGACAACACGGTCACGAAACTCCCTCACCAAATCACAAATTTTATATTATTTTCTCTATATAATAATTCTTTTTTACATATTTTAATACCGACCCTTTTTAAATTTCCTTAGTAAAAAAAAAAAAAGTTAAGTGTAAAATATTTATATCATTTTTTATACTTATATATATATATATATATATATATATATATATATTACGCTTATTACGAACTCATTTTAAAATTTAGGAGAAACGTGTTAATGTGAATGAAATGTAAGCTACCTGTCTCACGAAACCTTCAAGAGTGGAGAGCTTGTTCATGGCCATTGCCATATGTCCCATGTAGTTAGCCACATTGAGAGGATAGCTCAAAGAGTCTGCTGTTATAGTGTTTGATAGAGATTGATTGAGAGCCTCAAGCCCTTGGGAGAGAGCCTCTTCTGCCTCTTGCGTAGATTGTTGCAATCCACATATACCCAGTATTTGTTGCTCAGTCAGAGGCTCAATTTGACCCAGAATAATCTAAAAATACTTACACTAATTAAATTAATATAAACATATATTTCAACTGAAAATAAAATATATAGCATGCCTAGATATCATAAAAATTAAGTTCTTGTATGTATTTAGATGTACTATAATGATGCATATGCATGAATATAAAATCACAAAATTTTATGGTTGTGAGTGTTTGTTTATTGATTAACTACAGTACAAAGAAGAAAATGAGAGATTGAAACCCTGCCACTCTCTTTCTCTCTACTTAATTTCTTAATCGATCTCTAGTTCCAGCCAGAAATTGGAGTTAAAGTCATGGCTTCATGGGAATGAAGCCTAACTCTACCCATTACCGGAAACTTTCTCGATTCCTTTCGTCATTCATGTATGACATTAAATTCATAGCCCTCATCAGTTTTTCTTTGCTAGACCCACCGACAAGACTGAGTTCATACATTTATAAGATCAATTACTTCTCATGAATACCACATATAACGCACCCCAATTTCCTGCCCCCTCTCCGAGAATGTAAGTTATCAAAAAAAATAAAAAAAAAGAACCCATGTATATATATAATTTTTTTTGATATCAAAAGAACCCATATTTTAACTATATAATATTGAAAGAAAAGGAGGACATTTTGAAAATGGTAGTTAACATAGAACTCCATATTTTTTGTCATGTAGTTGTCATTAATGTTGTCATAACTGGGATTTGTGGATAGTATTTCTGAGCCAGGTTGGGTTACAATAGTTGTACTTACCTTAATGAGTTCAGATGGCTTGAATCCACCAATCCACATGAAGCAACGTTCAGCTGGGGTCTTCCACATGCCAGAAACAAGATGGAATACATCTGTTTTGGCCACTAAGCTCTTGAGGTTCATTACATGGTCATAATGTGCCAAATAATTATCAACAAATAGTCTAAGCTCATTCTCAGGAAGGTGCTCTTGAACTGCAGCTCTTAGCTCACACACTAGGCGATGATGCTCCTCTAGCCATCTGGCATATTCTACGTCAAATATAGCAGCATCTGAAATTTATACCCAAATTTATAAATCATATTGAAAAATCCAAGAGGACAAATAATCATGTACATAGAGACAATTGTTTTATAAGAGACCTGGGCTAATACTATTCATAGCCACAGGAAGTCCTTGCTCTCCTCCCATTCCCAAAAGTGCACCTCCTCCGCCTAAGAACATGCCCTAAAATAAAAAACTAGCGTTGTTTGAACTCAAAACTTTACCAATATCATGCACATTTATAGCATTGTGGATCCCCAAAAAGAAGACTTTTTTGTTTTTTTTTTCCTTCCTTACCTGAGATCTAGCACGTTGCAGCTCTTGTTCCAGTTGATTAAGCCTAATCCTACTTGACTCTAGCTGCTGAACATATGCCTGAGAAAGAGAATGAAAAAAAGAGGACAAATAGAACGGTACATTTCTCACAAGTACTAAGAGACCTTTGACAAGTCTTACCGAAAAAGTGTAAAACAACAAAGTTGAAATAAAATTATAATCACTTACCTTTTTCCTAAGCCTGCTTTTCCTAGCTGCCTCCCTATTCTGAGCAAGTCTTCTGAGAGTCTGTGCATAACGTTTTTAAAGCACATATTATAATTGAATATCACTGCAATTTTTTTTTTTTTTTTTAAAAAAGCAGATAGTTTGATAAAGAAGGATATAGAAGCAAGAAAAAATGTAGGAGTTAACCTTAGGATCTGGTGTTTTAGGTCCTTCATGTTCAGAACTTGACGTTGGACCCTTGCGATTGGTCTCTCGCTGTAATAGTAAACGCACAGCGTAGATGATTAGTTAGATAAAATTAAGAAAATAATAATAACTTAAGCTCAGAACCTCATGCTTACCAAACTTTGATTCTTGTTCTATTCATTTATAATTAAATTTATTTTTTATATATATATATAAATGGTGTTTTGTACCTTGATAGCTTTGGGTGGTTCAGGGACAGAGGTTTCGTTTTGTGGGTTGGCCAACTCCATCGAAGGCTTTGACGGTCTTTTAGATCCACTTGTTTGCGGAGAAACTAACTCTACGCTAGCCTATAAATTAAAATCAAATATAAGTAATTATTTACTATTATTAATATTGATGAAACTCATTAATTAACCGCAGCTAGCTATGCAGTACGGAATAATAACAAAAAAGAGAGAGTGTGGTATGGTATTATGGTATCTAATATACAATTGACAGTGAGATAATTATATCACCTTGGAATTGGATGATGATGGCTCTACGTGCATAGGCTGAGACGGGAAAATGTTGAGAGTTGGAGGCCTCATTCCTGATGATGATGAGTTATCTGCTGAGACTCATACATGCACCAAATTTAGCACCATCAATTATGTTGTAAATATATCTAAGCAAATCGTGTATATGTTTATAGCATGCAAAAGGGAAAGAGGGTTTGTTTTTTCAAAGGCCAGAATGATTACTATAGGAGTCAAAGGAGAAAATAAGAGAGACAAAGCAAGAGAGGTGTGAGTGTAAGGGAAAGAAAGCTGGTCTGGTCTGGGAATGAATTATCATGCATTTGTAGCTCTGTCATCCAAACAGAAAAAGAAGGAAAAAGTATAGAAAGTAAAGGCAAAGAAGGAACCCGAACCCATACCCTATTAGTTCCCTTTTCAGTACATGTGGTATTTTGAAGGAGATCATGACACCCGGTTTGTTACATGTCATGGTCTCACAGCTCCAACCAATAAAACAAGAAACTAATAAAATAAAAACAGAGAGAGAAAAAGAGAGGAGCAATTTTTATTTTTATTTTTTTTTTAACTTCTCTGCAAGGATCTGGTCAACAAGAGTACTATGGTGCAGATATGATCTTCTGAACATACTTTTGGTGTGACCCAAAGAGAATCTCCCAAACAAAAGACAAGTGAGAGGAAAGGTGTTTCTCTTTTTTGAATTTGAAGGAGAAGGTTATTGGAATTTGGAAACAAAAAAAAGAAGAAATAATCTTAACGTGTTTGTTTGTGTGCAAGTGTTGGGAGTTTGGGGGAGAAAAGCTCACGTCTTTGTTCTTGAACGCTTGAAGGGTCTGCTTGTCCATCGAGATAGAGAAAAAGAGCTTGATCCAATTCACCTAAATCATAAGCTCCGGAATCTTTGTTTCTGCTGACATAAACACATGTATAATTATAAATAAAAAAAAACAACAACAAAGGTAAAAGAGTAAAAGACAAATGGTTCATCTCATCATCACAAACTGGGTGAGAGTGACTAAGACTAAGAGATTTTTGAAAAGTACACTTGGGACTCCTATTATATAACTCACAGGTAGTTTCCTGGGATAGAGGACGATGAAGAAGATTGCATCATCCCAAAAGAAATTTGGTTGTCTTGTATTTGATGGTGATGAAAGTGGTGATGATGATGATGACGGTGTTGATGTGGTGGGAGAGGTTCCATTTGAGTGGTTGTTGAGTTGGTGCTCTTAACACTGGAAGCCATAACCAAAGAAGAACCTAAAAGCTTTGTTGTCTCTTGCTCTTGTTGTTCTCTTAAAGTAGCTCTCGTAAGCCCCATCAATGGTGAAACCGCCTTTTGTTTTTTCCACTTGAAATCATTTCCTTAGTCCACGGGAAAAAGAGAGAGAGAGAGAGAGAGGGGAAGGGTCGGTTATAATGGAATAGCTAGTAGAGAGTAATAAGAGAGAGAAAGAGAGAAAATAGAATTGAATGCAACCAAACAAAAGACAAGACTTCTTTTTCTATTACATCTCTCTCTCTTTTTCTCTCTCATCTCTATGAGAAGTTGATGACTTTCTGCAAACTTAAAAACTTTTTTTCAGATAAACCGGGTCCTCTCAGGACATCCTCTTCAACACACTCTCTCTCTCTCTCTAGAAGGGCAAGAAGGAACTTTTCTTTATTTTTATTTTTTTTGGAGATACCAATTTTGAATTGAAAGATGAGATGTAACGTGGAATAGAAAACCACCTAAAAGGTTCCTTCTGTAGCCCTCTTATTTTATTTTATTTTTTTAGTACATTTTGTAGCCCTCTTATTGTATATAGCTGAAATGACCAAAAAGTCATCCTCTATGTTCAACTTTTATTATTGACAATTTCATGCAAACTTACACGTAGATCCCTCAGGCGGCTTTGTCTGTTGGATAGTACTTACAAGATGTTAGCACACCACAATTTACACAATTTTTTTTAAGCGACATGTAATATTTATAAATTATTTTTTTATAATTACTTTTTTTTTTTTGGTAAATTTTTATAATTACTTTTACTCATGTTGAATCAAAATCATATTAACAATTATAAAATAACGTTAAATAAGAGTTAATTTTGATTTTAATCCAACAATAATAAAAATAGACATTGTAAGAGAAAATATTTGTAAATATAATCTATTTATATATATATATATATATTAATCAATAATGTATAATTTTTTTATGAAAAAAATTATATTTATAATTTTTTTTTCATTCAATAATCTCTTGTAACTATTTGTTATAGTTGTTGGATTAGAATTAAATCAATGGTTACCAAACATCAAATAAATAGTTACAAACTCAAAGCCGTTGATTTATTTTTAATCAAATGAGTATAAAAGTTGTTGTAAGGGAAAAATGTTATAAATAAAGATTTAATAACCATTGATTTATTTACTTCTTTACTTAGGCACGTCTGTTTCTATACTTTTTTTTTTCTTTCTGTACATCTTCATTTTTTATTGAAAATAAAGATTTATTTTTATATTCTTATCCTCTCTCTCTTTTAGTTGTTTTTTCATAGAAGCCCCATTTCAAATAAAACAAGGCGATTATGATGTTATTTTATATAACTAATAACCATTAATTTATATGTATGGGATTTTTTTATACTTTGAAATCCCTTGTCAACTTGGAGAGGTAACATTCACCCTTAATTATTTCGAAGGAGATATATTAAATTATATTCCTATATGTCTTCTTAACCAAGCCGTTATAGAAATATTTGACAATGATATTCCTTAAGTTTGAAAATGATTTTATTACAAGTTGAATCTTATAAATCGTTGTCAAGAGTGGAGAATATATATATATATATATATATATAGGATTTCTCTTTTCTCATGTCACATGAGATAACATCTCTCATGCTATAGACACAACAAGTGGTAGGTCCCACTACTTGTTAAAAAAATAAAAAAAAGATAGTACGGATTTCGATGTTTCACAACGTGAGAAAGTAATCTCTAATAATATGAGAAAATGATTTTCCATATTTATATATATATATTAACAATTACAGTTATTTGAAGCGAGCTTTCAGACGTAAGTTATCTCTATATGGCGGATGGTTGAAAATACCTCTATAATCTATTTTAGAATTGTCTCAACATGGACAAATTTGACTTTCGGAAAAGAATAAATATATTAAGGAAGATAACGACTAATAAATCCCTGAACACAATTTCAAGTTATGAGATTATAGTGATTCAAATTTATATCTCCACACCGAGAGATTGCGTCCGAGGCCAACTATATAATCCTCGAAGGTGTTTCAAGTGTTGTTGTTAAAATCTCGATTTATCACTATGATTTTATGTTCTTACGATTTTTTTTCTTCAAAACGATTTTACTAATATTCTAAACGTTTTTACGTTTTTATAATTTTTTACGATTTTTTTACATTACGATTTTACGTTTTACAATTTTTTAATTTTCATCCGATTTTATTTAAGATCTCAATATTAACAACATTGATTCCAAGCGAGAAAATGGGTAAAAGCAATTGGGCAGCCCGAAAAGAAAACTACAGAATTTATTTAAAATTTGTTATGGTTCAAAGATAGTTGTTGGATAACCTTCTAAAAAAAAAAAAGATAGTTGTTGGATAAAAAACTGGTAATGATCACTTATTTATACATGAATAGTTAATACTGCTAATTCATTGTGACTACGTACAGTGCAAACAACAATTTATAGTTGTTTAGAATTTTTCAAAACTAATGAGAAATCATATAAAGCATTTCATAAGGTTTTTACTAAAATTGTTTGCAAATTGAGATATTTAATTAAATACGGGAAATCATTGACTTTGCCAATCTTTGCTATGTGAAGGCCATCAAGTTTGTTTATGGGCAAACCAATGTTAATTATTTAAGTATTTATGGTTATTTTAAATACTTTTTTTGTTACATTTGCTAAATGCTAAATTCAATTTCTGTAGCAAAATTATTCAAAAACATATAGATATATATACATACGCCACCAAAGTCAATACCTCTTGAAATTCTTATGCCACGAAACTTGTTTGCCCCAAACATTCTTGAATCTTGTTGAATATGTTGCTGGCAGGACTATAAAACATGTCCAGTGTAAATACTAAATTTTTGTATGCTTTATTAGTAAACGTCACCAATATTATTAAGGGAAATGGCTTTCTGGGGAACACGTGCAACTCATTTGAAGGTATTCAAATTGGGAGACATGAATATTTAGAAGTGCTAGCTACTTAAAAGGCTTAACTGTCGACAACACTATCATTGAAGCAATGAACCTATAATAAATAAGCAATCGGCTCACCCCATGGCAATTTCTCTCTCTCTCTTTTTTCTGTGTTTGTGGGAAAAATATTAGCATATGACTGCAGGTCTTCAACATATACATCATACCCCACCGAGAATATCTTCTTTTCTTCTAACCTCCAGTATATTAATTATCTACCCATAACTCTTAAAATTACAGCAAGTCATAGCATACATTTAGTGTGGAAATCATTGTTGTCATTTAAGAATAGATTTGATTTACAACAATATATATAATTTCACCCTCCTTTTGTGCGTTGTTAAAAAAAATAAAAACCAAAATAAAAAGAAAAACTTAATCTATTATTAATTAATTCGTCGTACAACTTATTTGAAGAATGATTCTTGGTCAATTTTTCCTACATAAAAAAATTAATTGGTATACATTTTCAATATAAAGAGTTTTACACTAATGTTAATTAATATTTTAATCGATAATTAAATAAAAGTAATAATAATATATTAAAGTATTTGTGGATGTTAGTATATACTGATACTACATACCAATTAAATTAAAAAATAAAATAAAATAAATGATCAAAAATTTGGATGAATAAATGGTATTATTAGTACGTTATAAAGTTTTGTGTATAGATTAAATTATTGTATTTTATATGAAGTACACTCTTAATTTTAAAATCGTAATGCTTATAGAGAATTGGCTTAAATATGGTAAATTTGTTTGCCTTCGTACATTAAACAAAAAAAAAGTGTTGAACATATGCATCAAATGTTGCAGTTCTTTCAGAACATTGATAAAATATGTTGGCATTGATAAAATATCACCCTTTTAGTGAAGTATTAATTTGAGATTTGTTCTTATATATCGATTTGGATTTGGGGGTTTATTTTACATCTTTACGGTTTGATTTTATTTACTTATTATGTTGATAAAATATTAGTTGTTATATACAGATCATGATTTTAACAACTTTATTGTTTAATTTAAATATACTTTTATATGTTACCAGGTCCTGCTTGCTATAATTTTCGTTATTTGTTCAGTAGATTGCATTGAAATTCGCCCAAACAGTGACTGTATATTCTCATATAAAGACAATAAAGTTGCCTCTGAGTCTATACATGAGATTTGATTGTACAAGTTTTATTGCTCCCTAATGACAGCCTAACACTTTGTTTGTGGGATAAAAATTTAAATAATAGGCTATCATCGGTGTAAACTTTATTTTCCTTCTCTCTTTATATATATATATATATATATATATATATAGGGGCAGGTTATATTTAAAAAATTTTAGTTTACAAATTCTTACAAACTACACTATCTTCTCTCGGGAGAACACTAGGTTTCACTATGTTCTTCCGGGAGAAGATAGTATAATTTGTAAAAATTTATCATAAAAATTTGTAAACGGATCATTCCTCATATATATATATATATATATATACGGGTTTTACTTTCTTTTTTTTTGGTAAGCTATATGGGCTTTACTTTTCTTCAGCTGCTTGACGTCCAACAAATAAATTCGGGGAATCATAATCATACAAAGTGGGTGAAAGTATTAGATGCGGGGAATCATAATCAATCAATGATGTAAGATTTAATATTGGACGTCCAGCAGCCGGAGAAATAATTTTACCTATATATATATATATATATATATATATATATATATATATATATGAATAAGTTATTCTACCTAACTTTTTTTCTACCTACCTTTGCCTACCACTCTCCAATACTGTTAGATCAAAATTTAAAGAGGTGAGAGAAAGATAAATGTTAATTAGCAATCTAATCTAATAATCTTTTAGAGTGATAGGCAGAAAAAAGTAGGTAGAATAACTTATCATATATATATATATATATATATATATATATATATATATATAAATGATTTTAGTTATTATTGTTAAATATGTAATTCAGCTAGTTAGGCCCACTAGAATATTTGATGATAATTCGTACGTGGGTCATAACTTGAAATTTTGGTCGTGACTATGTGATCTTTGAAGAAAATTTTAAAAACGGCTTGAATTGTTTAAATTCAATGGAATGTTTATGTCAGGTAGATTAGGGGAAGGTCATAGCGAAGGACCACCGCATTGGGTTAAGACTACACCAACCGTAGCAAGTAGGTCTCATATCATATCTTAACCTAAAATCTTAAGGGATTGAGTTCATGGTGAAAGACCTCATACATGCTAGAGGATTATGCTAAAACCTCCTTTATGCTAGAGGATTATGCTAAAGTATTTTGATGATGTCAAGCCTTAATGAAGATCTCAAATTGAAGATGTCAAAGTTTTTGGGTTAGATGTCTTTAGACTTTTGTAACACATTGGATAACACTAAGTATCATCCCAAGCTCCAATGCATAGCATACATTTCTTTAATCATTTGCTGTTGAAAAGTTTTCTTTTAAGTTGATGAATATGTGTTGAAAGTTGTTTTATAAGAGTATGATTTAAAAGGTGAACATTTGGAGGCAAATTTTTGTTGCTCCTCGCTGCAACACTCGCTTCAGCGAGCATGTTTTGCGAGCAGACAGGAGTTTTGTTTAGAAACACATGTTTCTCTGTTCTAAACATAATATTCACACACCATTCACTCTCTACAAAAAGAAGAGTTTCTCTCTAAAATTTCCAGAAATCAAACGTTCAAGAAACATCTTCATCTTCCAAAAACTGAATCATGTAAGCTTCATGAGTGTAAGATTCAAGAGTGTGTGAGAGTGATTCTCATTCTTCTCTTCATCTTTCTCCAAGAAAACCCCAAATTCTCTTCAACGTTCTTTTGTTCATCTTGAACCCTAAACTTTGTGCATCTAGTTTTGAAATTTCTACAACATTTTTTTAGTTTTGTTGTGGGATTTGGAACATTGTTCATCATTCTTCAAGTTTGTACACAGGAAGCAAATTTTTCTTGGAATCAAAATTCAAAGAACAACCTACATTCTCTATTTTGGCTACTGAAATTCAGAGTTCTTATGGAAGCAAGTCTAACTGGATTCTTGTGAATATCCATTATGGTATTTTTTAAGAAAACTCATTTTCCTCTGTTACTCCTTGATTAGAAGAATTATTCTGAAATTTTAGGGGAATCTTGATTGAGAATTTTGAATCTGATTTTGCATTTTCGTTATGGCATATTCTGTTTAATTCAAATTATCTTACCATTGATTTGAAGCTTAATCTTGAATTGTTCATTGTTTAGAGATTTATTGTTAGATATCTAAGTTTCTTGATACTGAAATTTTAGGGATCTTAATACGTATATCCTTATCTTGATTTAATGCATTTATCATATAATCTTGGATCTTGGTTTGTGCCTTATTTGATATAACTAGTGTGATAGAACATTATAATCTTTGATTAATTCTCTTGTGACAAATCAGAAATTTCATAGTGTGTTAGAGTGAAGTGCTTGCTTGTGTGAGAAATATGTCCTAGGTGTGTTGGGTGTAACAAAGTGGGTTGGCGATCTTTGCTTGGCTTGAGATTGTTTCTCAAGGCCTGGAGCCTCAATAATTCACTAGGAAGTGTGGAGTTCTTATGCGAGAGAAGTTGGTGAACTCCTAGGTTTGACTTGAGAGAATTCTTAGAGCTTGGATCAGTGTAAGCACTAAGAAGATTTTTGGTTTTTTGATCGATTGTGTTTGTGATGTGTGTTTGTAAAATGCTACTTTTGTGATCAATAAAATATCAGTGGCTACTTTAGTCTAGACGTAGCATCCCATTGCTCTAAAGGGTGTGAACATGATATATCGAGTGTCTTTCTCTCTATTTTGAATTCTGAATTTTCTATCAAGAGTTTGAAAGTAACACTAATTTTGGTTGTATAATGCTATAACAATTTTCTATTACTTATATTTCCTATAGTTGTCCGCTGTTGAATTAGAATGTGTTGTAACAGTTTTTCTGGTATCTTAATTGTGCTGCAGGAGGTTTGTCAATTTTGATTAGTTGTATAAAAAGTTTTGTAGAATTTTATCTGTTACTTTGATATTTGGACATTAATCATTTTCTGTTTTGTATAACAAAAGGTTAGTCATTTTCTTTTAATACACATCATATAGAAATTGATCGGACACATAGGGACCTAAAGTAAAATAAATTGAGGACTATAACTCTTGTTGTGTTGGTATGTTTATTGAACTCAATAGTTCAATTTTGTCTAGACATATTAATTTAAAAATCTACTAGCAAAAAGTTTTTTTTTTTTTTGAAAAAGTAAGAACACCTATTCATCTCCCTTTAGGTGTTCCGTAAGCGTCCTGTGTAAGAAATTATTTGTCTAACACATAGATCCTTCCACTTATAAAAACTTCATTTAATCCATTATCAGCCAATGTGAAAAAACTCCATCTCACTTAAAAATCCCAAGAGTTTATTTAGTGATAAACAACGCAGGAAATGGGAAAAAAATTAATATCGTTCATATAATACGAACACAAACATAATTTGAACTTCAAAACTGTAGTAAATTATTACAACCTCGCAATTATATATATATATATATATATATATATATATATATATATATATATATATCTGTGTGTGTATAGGCTTTAATACCTCTGTTGTTGCTGCAGATAAGAAAATATGCAGCAACACTTACTTCCACCAATATCCAAATCTGTATCTTATAATTTTTTTATTCTAGGATCTAGCTCTGTATCCTAATGTAAATATATTTGCTGCAATTTTTCTCATCTACAACAACAACAGAAATGAGGAACACACACACACATATATATATATGGGGAGGGTTTTTATGATTCCAGAGTCTAAAAGTCTTACTCCACATCTCAGCCCTTGGTGGATGAAAATTAACGGTTGTCATTTATAGTGTAATTAATAATTAATTAATTAATATAAATTCCTAAATTATAACCGTTGGATGGACTAAAATCAACAACTAGGATGGGGAGTAAGACTTATAAGTCTTACTCTGGAGTCAAATGATCTCTTTCCTATATATATATATATATATATATATATATATATATATATATATATATATATATATATATATATATATATATTGGGCTTATTATTTCTCAAGCTGCTTGAGATAATTTTATATCCGGCTACTAAATCATCATCGTACAAAGATGGATCAATGGTGATAAAAGAAGAGAGAAAAAAAGGAATCATAACCATTTAAAAGAGAATCAATTAATATAAGAAAATAAATAAACAAAACGACGTAATTTTTGCGTAGCCAGAGATAAATATATCTCAAGCTGCTTGATAAATATTTTTCTCATATATATTATAAGTCTTACTCTAGAGTCAAATGATCTCTTTTATATATATATATATATATATATATATATATATATATATATATAACCATGATTTCAGATTGAATGGCCCATAAGGTCAAATAAGGATTCTTTGATTAAAGCAAATGATCACAAACATATCTAATTAGTCAAAGCCCAAAACGAAGACTATATAAAGAATTAAAGCGATTTTTATTTTTTTATTCATTTTTTGGGTACTAGGTGTTTATAGGCTTCGTCTCATAATTCTTTGATCAGATGCCTACAAACATTGTTTTTAGTAGTATAAAATGGTTAAGCTGTCTAATATCGAGGAAGTTTTACGTTTGAATGATATTATTAAGAAGGTTTATTATTTCTCATGTTGTAGGAGATAAATTTATTTCTTTCACACACATAAAAATATGTGGGTCCCATGTTTCTCTTTCTTTCTCTTCTCTTTATATGAGCTTCACACACTTTTATATGTATATAGGGGATAAAATTTATCTCCTACAACATGAGAAACATTAATCACATATTAGGTTTATTGTAGTCATAGTTTATACATCATTATTCCGTACCTATAAAATAAAAACAATTTTGATACAAATGTATTGAACATTTTAAGTGTGAGTAGTGAAACTCTATATTAGTTATGAATGGGTTAACCATGATTATATATTTATAAAAAAAAATAAAAAATTCAAATTTCATAAGCTAAAGATTTTGAGTAAGGGTGTGGGCCTTTGTAAAACAATAATTCAACCTTATCCATGTTATACAGTGTTGGCCAAGATTTGACTCTTAATTTATGATTTCATGAATATATATTTGAAGGAAAAAAATTGAGGGATGTACACACTAATTTGGAGATTCATACTTAAAGGAGAAAATATTGAAAAGAAACTTATAACTTGAGGTTTAGATGAAACTGCGATATGTGTTGTTTAACCTATTAATATACATTTCCTCTGCTATATATCTCCCATGAATTCCTAACATAATATATATTAAACATTTCATTGATTATTATTTTTTAAATTTTTTAAATATTTTTATGAGATTTTCATTGAATAAATATTTGCCAATTCATATTAGAATCTCCGTGATTATAACCTAACAACTCTTGCTTATTTGTTAATTAGGACGTTAACTTTAATTTTCTCATAAAGCTTGTTATTTTTTGAAAAATCTAACTTCCCTCGGCTCAAAGACAAATATGAAAGTCATTGAGGGGGCGTTTGGTACATGAGATATTCTTTTTTACCGGAAAAAAAAATAATATTTTTAAGAATATGGTGAGAAACATTTTTGTCTAGGTAAGTTACAAAAAAATGTTTGATAGACCAAAATTTTGCTGAGAAAGTTGAGTTAATTTACTTATATTGTGTTTGGTTGGTGATAAAATATTAATAGGATTATGAAGTAAAATGACAAATATACCCTTTAAATTTGAATCTTGAATATCTTCAAAGACGTTCATTTTAGCATTTATCTCCCTGCAGACCCGTTTCTTTCTATCCGAACAATTTCTTCACCTCTCTTCCTTTATTTCTTCACACACCCATGGGGCAGTCCTACAACTCATAATCAATCCACCGCAAGATAAAAAGAAACACAGACCTACAGTAAAGGAAAACAAGCCAGAGGCAAAGAAAAAAATAAACAAAGGAAGAATTGGTGGATCTTGGGAAGGACGCAGAGCAAGAGTACACGAAGTCGAAGAAGAAGCCCCCTAACGATGTGTGTTTCTTGGTTGTTGTGTTGCAATGCACATGGTCTGAGATGTATTGTATGATGAGGGCAATTTTGTCTCCAAATTTGGCTGAGCGATTCTGAGTAGTGGGAAAGAACAAAAACCATAGGTGGGATGGTATTGTGTTTAAGGAATGTGTAGTTGAAAAAAAATGGGAAAAAAATGTTGCTTAGATAATTTTCCTTTTCTCCCATACCAAACATGAGAAAATAATTTCCCTCACTCACTTTCCCATTATTTCAGACAAATAACCCATACCAAACACCCCTTGAATATACCGGAGGAGAATGGATTAGGTATACGAAGAACACGCCCACCAAAAAAATATTATTTAATAACTGAGAGATGTTAACCTCTTTAAGGTGATTCAAGTAAAGACTTCTTACCAATCCGGAGGCTTTTATCATGAATACGACTTTTATCATGAGGCTTAGCCATAGTCTTCTTACCAATCTGAAGGCTTTGTGGGTGAAAATCCTAAGGGGAAATATAATATGGGCTCAAATTTGCTTACTGAAGCTAAGGCTCCAAAGAATAGTTCTGCTCTTTGGAGAGGTATTGTGCATTATTGGCCTCTTGTCCTGAAACATAGTCGCATTCTTTTGGGAGATGGTGAGAGACTTCATTCTGGTTGGACCCATGGCTTTCAGGGAATGGTCCTCTTCTTGAGCAGGTTTTGGGTCAAATTTTCAATGAGGCTATAATTCTTCGAGTTGCCGATTATGTAAATGAAGCTGGTCAATGGGCCTGGGAACAATTCCAAAACTTGATTCTGGGACATATCACCAGGTGTATCATGAATATGGTGCCTCCCCTAACGATGGATAGCCAAGATCGAGTTATTTGGGGAGAATCTTCTAATGGGCTTTTCTCTGTTCGAACAACATATAGGGTTCTTACTCATATGAGTCCACAGATATGGGCATTCCTTGGGAGTGTATTTGGAGATGGGATAGTCCAGAGAGAATTCAAACTTTTGTCTGGTTAGTGTTGAGGAATAAGCTCATGACAAATTATAGAAGATTCCAATGTAGTATATCACAAACCGAGATTTGTCCTAGATGCAACCATGATAGAGAGAGATCGTTCTGCATGCTATAAGGGGCTGCAAAGTTTCCCGAGAGTTTTGGTAGTTACTTGTAGACCAAAACCAATGGCATGATTTTTTGAATTTGGATCTTCATGAGTGGATTCTGCAGAATATCAATGGGGCCATTCGTTGGAGCTGTTATCCACATTGGCAGCTAAGCATTACAGCTTGGCTTTTATGGAAAGATAGAAATTATGTTGTTTTTAATGGTTCGAGTTGTAGTTCTTATGGCATAATGCGTGCAACTATGACTTATAAGGATAGTGTTCTGTTGGCTAAGGATATGTTCTCGGTCACACGAGTCACGAGTGGAGTCAAGATCTTGAATGGAGAAACTTATAGCTTGGTCCTTTCCTCCTTTGAATATCATTAAGATAAATGTTGTTGGGGCTAGTTCTACTGATGGATTACATTATGGCTGTGGTGGTGTCCTTTAGGATAGCTCTGGTAACTGGGTTATTAGTTTCTGTGAGAATCTGGGAAGCGAAGCAGCTTTGAATGCAGAGTTATGGGCCTTCTTTGTGGGTCTAGAGGTAGCTTGGAGCAAAGGTTTTAGAAATGTGTGGGTAGAAGGAGACTCTCAGATGGCTCAACAGCTGGTCCTTAGGGGGGTGTAGTCAATCTCATCCATATTCTGGTTTGATTAGTCGCATCAGGGAATTTCTGGCCAAGGATTGGAATGTTATTATTTATCGTATCCATCGTGAAAGGAATGCAGTGGCTGATTGGCTAGCCGCTAATGCTAGCAACTTCTCTTGGAATGTTCAGCTTCTGGATCTTCCACCTCAAGAATGCATGCATCGTTTGTAGAGTGACTTTACGGGAACTCGGCCTAGGCTTTGTGCTTAAGTTGTTTTATTTTCTTTCTCTTTGTCTTTCTTTTTCATCCTGTTTCGAAAAAAAAAAAAAGTAAAGACTTCTCCAACTTCTTTGTAAAGAATTAAATTAACCCAAAATCTGAAAGTATTGGGTAAGGATCGAACTCGTGACTTCATGGTCACTAAAATATCGTATAAAAAATCAATTCAATCCAAAATCTGAAAATGTTGGATAATAATTTTTTAATGATTTATATTATTCTTTATTATCTAAAGTCGATATTTGCGATCTGAAAGTAACACAAACGCCCAAGTTTTTGTTTTTATGGTTAAAATCACAAACGCCCAAGTTGCATATGAACTTAACATAAATTACTAGCCATATCACTTTTAATGAATGGAAGATCCTAAATGATTCGAATCATCCCCTTTCCTTCATCTGTATATGAATATGTTCCAAACTAAGAAAGCATCGTAACAATGTTTGAACTTTGAACATATTCTGGTGAGTTAAAAAATTTAGTTGGCAGAAATTACAAATTTAGGAAAAAGTCAAGGATAGTTTTGTTTATAAAATATGGTGAACTAAATAAATATTGTAAACATCAAAATAAATTTTTGTTATATTGTATTCCTATATCATGTATAGTTTCTTTCCTTAAGTCAATAAATTATAACGTTTTTATCTTCTCTCATTTTTGTGCTTATTGTTGAGCTATGAAGCACCGACACTTCAAAAATCCTAACGTGTTGTATCCGACGCTCCCCGATACTCCAACACGCGTTATAGAAATTCAAAAAAGAGTTCAAAGGTTGCGTTGCGTTGAGTTTTTAGTTCCAATTATTAGATTCGTTGGATTACGATTAATATTTTATTGAGGTTAATATAAATATTTGGGATATCTTATATTTCTTTGCAAAATTGATGAATATTATAAGTTTAGTTTCATTTTTTTGTTAAATTATTGAATATTAAATATAATATACACTACTTACATTAAAAATATTATTTAATATTAAAATGTGTCGTAACGTGTGAAAATCTAATATTTTTTAGAATTAACGTGTCAGAGTGTCGTGTCGTATCGTGTCAGTATCGGTGCTACATAGTTGCTGAGTTACTCGATATACATTCAAATTATTTTATTATTAATAATAATACCGAAATCCCCGTTGTTTAATAAGACTGCTGGGGTAGTACCGTCTCCTTTTATTTTCTATTGTCTCTGATAGATTAATTAGCAGTTAGGATTCTCTCTTCTCTTGGCTATATTTTATTGATTGAAGTTAAATTAGGTCACCCAACCCTGTGGATCACAATATTGTAGGGTTTATAATCCAAAAAGATACATGGAATTAACTGATAAATAAAATAAAATAAACTGTCACATAAAGAAATTTGATAAATAGATCTATCTCTTTGCAAGACCTTTCCTCTTTTGGTCAGTACAGCTACAATTCAAACCAAAATCTATTTTTTAAAGCTATTAAGATTGATCTAACGGCGAGGAGTTTGGATATATAGTTTGTATAAGATTGTAGATTCAAATTACTATTGTATCAAAATCTCTTTTCTAATATATTTGTTTAAATGAATGCACTATTTCGGCTACAAAATGTTAATAGATTCAAAGCATTGAAATTAATTCACGTTGCTTTTTTTCTTCTTCGTGAGAGGTGATTACCCCTATATAATATATGCAATTATGCATGGTTGGTTCTCACACCTTATTTAGTTTTAATGATATAAATAAGTGAATTCAAGGTATCTAAATACTTTGTTTAGTTTTTAAAAATTGGTTGTAAGATATAATTTGTGATGAATTACAAAGAATTAAATGCAATAAAATAGTTATGAAATTGTGAAGATCAAAGTTTGCAAAATAAAATTTAGATTTCATGTAATGGTTTAATAAGGTGAATCATGATTATGCCTTGGCTTAAATTATCCTAAAGATTTGGAAACTAAGGAAACAAATAGGAATTTTTTTTTAATTTAAATAGAATTTTAAGATTCGATTTTTGATTTGAAAAAATAATAATTTAAATTTTTAAATTCTTTCATGAAAGATTTGATTATACTTTATTTTATTTTTAATTTTTAAAAAATTAATTTGAAAAATTTTGATTCTATTTTGAAAAATATATTTTGAATTCTTTTCTAAAATCATGATAATCTAGAAAAACAAATTTAGTACAAAAACTTAGAGATTTTTCATAATAATTGATTCTGAAAAAAGTCCATAAAAATCAATCTTTTGAATGTATTATGAGTATTTATTCTCAAGGCACATTTAATATAATTTGACAAACCAAGGCAAAAACAGATTCGTTGAGCCCATCTCTTAATTTTGATTTGTACCTATTAATTACTTATTAATTAGAAGTGTGTAAGGTAACTCATAAATTATTCTTTTGTAATTTTGTTTTTGTTTTAGTTATTATCAAAGTAGACAATAAGGGATGAAAATTTGGTATTTAAACTATTGACTTAAAGCTAATCTGAAAGTGTGTTTTGTAATTGTCAAATGTTGAGTAATTGGCGAGCAATTTACTTGGGTAAATTGGGCAAATTCTAGAGGTATATAGGTCTGGGTCCAACATGCACTAACACTCAATTATATTAGAAATCAGTAATTAATTAATAAATATAATTAAAAAATTATAATTGTCAAGTGCATAAAACTTAGCAGTTTAAATGGAAAGTAAGACATTTTATTCTCTCACCGGAGTAAAAAAATAATTATTCTTCATATATATGCGATAGGATACTCGACTTTTTTTTTACCTACCTTAACTACTCATCTTCAATACCATTATATCAGAATCTCACTCTTTTTCTCTCGTCTTAATATTCAGATCCAATGATATTGAAGATAAGTAGATAAGATAAGCAAGAGAAAAGATAGGTAAAATAACTTATCCTCACACACACACACACACACATATATATATATGGTAGGATCATTTGACACCGATGTCAAATTTAAAATTTGTTACCTCATCTGAGAGCCGTTAAATCAAAAAAGATCAACGACTCTTAATTATAAGCATGTGACACCATTGATCTTTTTTTTATCTAACGGCTATCAGATGAAGTGTCAAATTTCAAATTTGACACTAGTGTCCAAGGATCCTACCTCTATATATATATATATATATATATATATATATATATGGGTTTACATTTATGCAGTTGCGGTACGTGCGGCAATCAAATACTTGCCATATATATACTTGAAAGCATTAAATGCGGGGAATCATAACCATACAAAGAATGAAAGCATTAAATGTGGGGAATCATAACCATACACATGTCGTTGTTGTACGTAAAGCGGCTGCAGAAATGATTTTACCATATATATATATATATATATATATATATATATATATAGGGCTTATCGTTTCTCAAGCTGCTTGAGATAATCTTATCTCCGGCTACTAAATCATAACCGTAGAAAGATGTATCAATGGTGATAAAGGAAGAGAGAAAAAAAGAAAATCATAACCATTCCAAGGTGAATCAATTAATATATGAAAATAAATAAATAAAACGATGTAGTTTCAGAGTAGCCGGAGAAAAACTTATCTTAAGCTGCTTGAGAAATATTTTTTCCATATATATATATATATATATATATATATATATATATATATATATAGGTAGGATCTTTTGACACCTCATCTGATAGCTGTTAGATCAAAAAAGATCAACTATTCTAATTTGTAAGCATGTGTCACCATTGATTCTTTTTTGATCTAACGGCTATCAAATGAGGTGTCAAATTTCAAATTTGACACCGGTGTCAAAGGATCCTTCCTCATATATATAGGAAAAAACATTTCTACAACCACTTTAGATAAGTTTATCTACAGCTACCCTTTTGTAACTATGTTCTCCCGGGAGAACATAGTTATAACACTAAAGTTGCCTTTTTCTCTCTCCCACGTCAGCAGACTGGTTCTGAAAAGTAAATGAGGAGAGAGAAAAAAAACAACTTTAGTGTTATAACTATGTTCTCCCGGGAGAACATAGTTATAAAAGGTAGTTGTAGATAAGCTTATATAAAGTGGCTGTAGAAATGTTTGCCCCATATATATATGAGTTAAATATTTCTACAGCCACATATCTACAGTCACTTTAAATAAATTTATCTACAAATATATTTTTTAACTAAGTCTGACCAGTAAGATATAAAAATTGCATTTTCTTTGTCCGTCACGTCAGCTGACAATGTTTGAGGAGAGAGATAAAAAAAGAACAACTTTATTGTTATAACTATGTCTTACTAGTCAGACTTAGTTAATAATGTTATCTAAAGTAGCTGTAAAAATACTTTTATATATGAGGTAGGATCCTTTGATATCAGTGTCAAATTTAAAGTTTGACACTTCATCTGAGAGCCGTTAAATCAAAAAAGATCAACAACTCTGATTTATAAGCATATGACACCATTGATTTTTTTTATCTAACGGCTCTCAGATGAAGTGTCAAACTTTAAATTTAATATCGGTGTCAAAAGATCCTACCCTTATATATATATATATATGTGTGTGTGTAAAGAGAGAGTCTAAAAGAAAAATGAATTTATGCAAAACCACGCTTGACAACACAAAATAATGATGCGCGCAAGGAAACGTTCATCACGTTTGGATGTTGACATCGCTTGAGTATAGAAAATGAATGGGAACCATCTACTAGTTCAAATTACATTTGTGGTTACCCTCCAACAGAAAAAGATGCTACATATGGAGTTGTTGGACTTACTATATAGTAAGTAAATAAAAAACTTTAGTCCAAACATATATTTAACAAGGCGAAAAATCGGATGCTTCAATTTATAAATAAGTGTTAAATATGTAAACCTATTTGCTTATTTTATTCTCGGGTCTACGGTAGTGCCATTTTTTTACACTTAATATGACTGGGACGTGTTACCCTTGTGACCAAGTTCAATGCATCCAAATTTTAATGAAATATATTAGCATAACTTTATTTTGAAGAGAATACCTATTGATGCAACCCATATCAATTAGCCTTTTACGCTGACCTTAATTAAAATATGAAACTCTGGCCACCATATCTAATCGCATTCCTTACCATTTCCATTTACTTCGTTGCAACATGTATTATTTATTCATAAAGACTACCTACAAGAAGTGGGGTACTTTCTCAATCTTTCTTTAAAATATTTAACACTTTGTATTAGTATTATCTCAAAATATAATCTCAAGCAGAACTCAATTCATATATAATTTCAATTGGGTAGGAGTTTACAGGATGAAAGCAAGAATATTACTCATTCTTCCTAATTTCCTATATAAATTACAAATATATTTTTTCCAATTGTTTCTAAAATAATGGTTTTTCCCATAAACCCCAATTAATTAATTATTGGCTTCCTTACATAATTACAAAAAAGTCAACCAAAGAGGCATGGTCTGTATAATTTTCCATGCTTGAAATAGGTGATGTTCATTTCAATATAAAGGTCAATGATCCTACATAATGTAATAACAAATTTAGAAGTCATCGTTTAAATTTCAACTTCCTCCTTTTGTAAGATTAAGGCAGAGAGACATATGACACGAATGCCTAAACCTAAACTTGTAGGAAGCATGTAACCTATATGGAGTTTGGTTGGTATTAAGAGCAATAGATTGGTTAAGTCAGATAAACTCCCTCAAAGTTCATATTCACCGTTCTAAATTCTAAGCTGACTCAAATAGTATTCAGACAACCAAAATATGGCAACAATTCACTAGGATAGGTTCAAAACTTGTCTCTTGAGTTCCTCTTCCTAGATATTACCTCCAATTAAGGTGTTATTATATGTTCATCTTAGAAATGCAACCTAGCGAAAGGACCAATTTCATTGAAATAGATTACCAAGTCTCCAATTCCCATGTTGGTACCTTATCTTATTTACCTTAAGAAGGCAAAAAAATTTATGCTAAACGACTTTAAATCATTAAAGTTAGGGACATAAATGGTTATTCCTCTCCTTGACATGCTTCCAAGGGATGGAGAGACCCTTTAGGCAGAGGCTCATTTAGTGATATATCCACAATAAAAATTAATCTATCAAGGTCCTCCTTGCCAAGCAAGTGGGTTTATGGGGTGACATTTGAATCATGGGAAATATTTAATAATGAGATTTCGGTTTTGTATTGGGAATGAGAATGGCCGAATGGGATGGAGAAAAAACAGATTAGGCCAAATTTGGCATAGCCTTCTACTCCATTTTCTTTTAGCTAGATCCTCAATTTGAGGGAAGCCAAGGCCAATATGGGCCTTCCCATTTTCTATGTAAATCAAAAAATAAAATCTAAATTGTCCCAAGTGGGCCCTTGGGCAGCCCTTTTCAGTTTCCAAATATAGTAAAACTTGATCAGCTTGTTGAGGGAGCTTTTCCCAAAGCTTTCAGTTTCTTTTGTCAACTACATCGAATTTGAAGACTGTGTTGGCCTGACCTCACCACAGGTTTTCTCTTTTCATATTTGGAGAGATTATTGTAATATAAACATATTGCGTGAACTAAATAAATTAATAATTACTATATTATTTTTTTAAATATTAATTAGTTATAAAACACACCAACTTATATTTATATAAGTATTTAATTTAAAGGTTTTATAAGAGTTATATTATAGGAAAAGTGATTGTGTAATGTTATAAAGATTCGTTTTGCCTGTTGTAGTTTTTTTTTTTTGCTTCAAAAAGTGTGGGCCCTACAAAATATTGTGTGTGTAGAAAATTTTCTTGTGTCAAGTTACATGATAAATACAAATTCCTTAATTTAAATTGACTTACTAAACCCAACTTGTGTACTCTAGCTATAGACAATAAAAAAAAACGAATAAAGCAAGTGAGGTTAAGAATATATATTCGATCGTGTTATTTTTGGGAGAAATTTTAAATTTTAATTCTATGACCCATTCCGGAATTGAATTAATCATAAAACAATGAACGAATTGAAATATCTAAAAAAAACAAACAAACAAAAAACTGACAATGATAATGAAAAAAAAAAAGTTTTGGGAAACTGAGCAAAATGTGAGATGCAGTCAGAGCAAACAGGCTGTGTCCGGCGTCTGAACAGAGTTGCGTTGTTTTGACTGACCATTCATTCATTTGGAGACTTGGCAGACTATGTTTGAAATCCATTGACTAATGACTACTACTATTTGGTATAGAGGGAGATGGGGTTCACTATTTTTAGAGATACACAAAATGGAAGATAAATTTCTTCATAAATTCACCATCAAAGTAATAATGTTCCACATTAAGTTCGTCACGTTCTCATGTCCATAACGTTTTGCATATATAGACATGATTTATGCATGGGTTATACTAGAATGACCCATTATTAGGAAAATGTGAATTTTTAGAAAATGAGTGTAATTGGGGATCTTCTTTTTGAAGTGCTTCTTGCATTATATTGACATTGACGTTGCGCTTAGCTTTCAAAGTTCAACCTAATGGGTACTAGCAATGATTCCAAAAGCTACTAGGGCAATTATCTGGAAGTGGAACCATGATTGTGTTTTAACTAACATTTTTGTTTTCGATTCGTTTTCTTACAAGACTTAAGTTGTAACAAGTGCATTCACACATTCATATACGGATCTGGCATTTTTGCTTGATGGCGGGACTCACCTTTTGGAAATGAATCAGCGTGACTAAGAATGGAAAACCTACTAAACAATACAACAGGCCTAGCTTGTCCATTTGAAAAACATGGATTTCTATATTTTCTAGTATTCGCAATATTTTGTTCTCTACGGTTGATTTAGAACTATTGCCATCATTGAATTTTCCATTTTTTCATTCTTTATTTTGGGAAAAACTTTTGTCAAGGAGATAATTGTATGTAGTAAAACAATCATGTTTTAGTGAATATTAATTGATTTTTTTTATATTCCCTCTCATTCACAGAATTAAAAGAGAAAATGAGATAGTATTGTGAATAAGAAAAAATATAAAAAATCAATAAATATACATCAAAATATGATCATTTTATTTAAAATGACACAAAGTTATACCAACTATTTTCCCTTCTTCTTTTTACTCCATCCATTTTTATTTTTATTTATTTATCTTTTGGGGGGTAAAATCATAAGGTGTTTGCGTGACAAATCCCTGCCCATGAGTCTATTCGGCCTTTCCGACAAATGCTTTGAATGGTTTCGATTCCTTCAATTAAAGAGATCAACCTAAGCCCAGGTAGCAAGTGGATTATAACCCATATGGTTTAAGGAAAGGCCCAAACAGACCACATCACTGTTCCAACTCTCCGTGGGCTGATCGAAATGTACTAAAAAATAAAAAAATTCACTCACTGGTTTCAACGAAAAGCATGTTTGATGGTGGGTAGGGGTGTAAATGGGCCAGGCTGGCCCGGCCCGGCCTACGTTAAGTCCAGCCTTTCAGAAAAAGTAGAGTAAGCATAGGCTTATTAAAAAGTTTTTTTAACAAATAGGCCATAGGCTAATTTTGTCAAGCCCGGCCTACAGCTTTGTAGGTTGGCCTATTTAATTTATTAAAATAAAATAATATTTATTTTAGGTGGCAATGGCTACCTTGTTGGATTATGATGTTACTGATGAAGATCTTTCAATAATAATCTTATTTCCATTGTCTTGATAGTGGTTTAAAGATTTTTAGATGAATGACATTATCTTGTAGACTTTATTTCAGCATCCAGTAATTGTATTTTTTTATTTTCCTCATTTCTTTGACTCTATTCCTCCATGATATACATTCTAGAACTGGGGTATTATGTTGACTCTTTATTGTTTGTTTTTTCTTATGAGAAGTACTAGTGCATGCATGAATGGAACTTTCTTTGCTCTATACAATTAATTTTTTTGCTTAGTATCTACAGTGGGAGGCCTACAAGGCCTGTAGGCCATGTCAGACTTTCTTATTTTTAAAAATAGGTCGGGCTTGACCTACAAATAAAGCCTTTAATAGGCCAGATAGGCTGAATTTTTTTTTACGTAGGCTTGGGTCAGGAAGGCCAAAGCCCAGCCCAGCCCATTTACACCCTTAATGGTGGGCAATTAATTCTGCGGTAATATAAGAAGAGTTAGGAAAAGTGAATATTTTAAAATATTTTCTTATTAGTAATTTACATATTTATTATGGGAAGAATATGTGTCTTTTAAAGGACACAAACTTAAATCTTTTTAAAAGACATAAACATTCAATCTCTTTGTATTTATCTTTTTTTTTTTTTTGAAACGTATTTATCTCTTTTTTTAAAGGACTTAAGTTTGTATCATTTAGAATGATATATTTTGGTTGACATAATTGCCTATGATTTTTTTAATTAGCAATTTTTTATTAAAATTATTTTTCTTACAGTTAACAGGTTTTTACTTTCATACACTTCTTTTTTGCACTCCTCTCACTCAATTTGTTTAAAATAAAATTAATTACTGAAACTTTTAAATGATTTAAAAATGATAATTTTTATTCTAATTAATCAAGTATATGATAATAGAATGAGAAAATAAGAATGCATCTTTGTATTAATTTTTATTTTTAGAAAATATTACAATTAAAATATTTCAAAATTATATTTAACTGAAACTTGTGTGAGTAAATAAAATTTAATCCAAATGTATACTAATTCTCGAAAATAAAAATAGTGAAACTACATAAAACTCAAGTACAATCATATAAGCAGTTTTTAGACAACAGGAAAATGTTTAATGTTACAAAAATCATTTTACTGAATCGTTGATAAATGTATTGGTAGTTGATTACTTAATTCATGAGGTCATGTGATAATTCCATGAAATGAAACTTAAAACATATGGTTTTTAATATGAAAATGTAAAAGATATATACTCCTTGTGTTAATAGATACTCCAAATTACGTTGAGTTGGAGAATTATTGCTTTAAGTGCTAATGGGCTTCATTTTTGTTTTCAGTCCCACATTCCAATACTTTCTAAAGCAAAGAAGAAAAAAAGAAAAGAAAGAAAAGATAAAAAGAAAAGAAATGGGCTGGAATTTTTAATGCAAGTCAGAAGCCCAAGGAAAGAAAAGAAAGGAGAGAGAAAAAAAGGCTCAGCATCGTGAAAAAAAAAAAAAAAAGCTGAGACTTGCAAACCCTAGCCACAATCCCAAGTCACCATTCTTTTGCCTTTTCCCATCTCACCGTACACTCATATCAAGCCGTAATCAATTTTACACGAGCATGTGTGGAGCGGATTAAGGGTGCTGATCTCTTGGTGATGGACATGCAAGGGAAGATTAATCAAGTTATGAAAAGAGGAAGACACGTGGTTTCTGATCTAAGGGCTCACGTTGCTGTTGCTTGCAAGGAGTGGGAGATATAAAGAAGTTATAGGTAAAGGCTTAGGGCTCACCTTTTTCTGTATTCTTCTTCTTCCTCTTTTTCAGTTCTTCTTCTCCATTTTTTCTTTAGTTTTATTTTTACGTTTCTGGTACTGTAAATAAATGCTACTTTGTTTGGATTAGAACCTGTCAGCACAGTACTGAGGCTATTCTGGTGAATAGGACTCGGGCTGTGATTTACGTTTTCTGCACTTTAGTTCGTCTGTAATTTTTCTTTTTCATTTTGCTGTTTTTTAGCTCAACCATTATGGGTATGAGCTAAACTTTTTAAGGTTGGGTGTAGGTTACCCAAACATCAGTTATGGATGTTTGTTAATTGTTTTTGTTAAACTTTGATTCTCAGTTGTTTAATGTCATGCTTTGTATTTAAACATTTTGTCATTGAGGCCTGATGGTAGATGTTGTTTTAGGAAGAAGCCATCGGGAGATTGACTAATTCTGAAAAATGCATTAAGCACATGGACTTGATTGTGATAGCATTCAAGGGTTGTCACTTAGGGATAAGGGCAGCCACCATGTAACTTTGGACTTGTGATTCAAGAGTCCTCACTTCATTTAGCACAGGGATGTGTGAATGAAAGTTGTGGATAAAATGATTTTAAGGGATTAAGATCAACAAGAAGTGATTCGTTAACTGAGAATTGAATTTTAATAATCTGTAATTGTCTTTCATTCCAGTGCTGTTGGGAAAGGTAAACCGAAGCTCAACCTAATTTTCCAAGCATTTTCGCAAACTCAGTTTTCTTTTCCTTTGATTTTAAATTTTCAATCATCATTCTGTTTTACATTTTTTCTTATATAAAAATATTTTTACATCAGATACTTAAATTGCTTTTCTACTATTTTTCATCCTTTAGCTCAAGAATTTAATTCTGAAAATCCTAAAAAAAAATTAGAGTAAAGTAGTCAGTGCTATTTTAACTTAGTTTTGTGGTTACTTTGTTTTTATTTTTACTCTCTTTTTAGACTAGATTCAGTTTTAGAAATTGCACTTTGCATTTTTAAATTTTTGCCAAAAGATCCTTGTCGGAACGATAACTGGGACTCACAAAAGCCATATATTACTTGTTGTCGCGTATACTTGCGCGCATATTTGCATAACTGTTAGCAAAGCAATAGTGATCATATAACATTATGCGCTCATATGCACGGACACACAAATTTTTTTAAAATTTGTGTGTCGGACACGTGTCCGACATGGACACGCTCGGACACGCGGTCAACTCTCCGACACGTTCCGACACGCGGTCAATATTTGGGGACACGTAGTCAACATTTGGGGACACGCTCGGACACGTTTTTTTTTTAAATCTTAATTTTATTTTGTTGACTAAATATAAAAAATAATTTATAAATTAATTTTTTTCTGTTATGAATTTTGACATTAAAAATTAACAAAATACGAAAAAGTACTTATATTTATATTTATGTTATAAAATTTAAATATTTGATTGGTTATATGACTTATTATGGACTCTTATATGTATTAAATATAAATTATATTATATATATTAAAATTTTTATTTAATATCAAAACGTGTCCCAACCTGTCGAAATATGACATTTTTTAAAATTAATGTGTTGGCGTGTCGTGTCGTGTCCCATGTCCGTGTCTGTGCATCATAGATTATGCGTGGGTGACGTGCTCCCTTGATGACTGCATTTTCCTAAGGACGTGTTGTCAATGTTAGTACTTAATACGTAAAGATTTTTGTAAAAAAGTGTTTCATATAGTCTTTTTGACCCTTTTGACCCTTAATTAATAATTAATTATCAAATTGCCCTTCATTTAAAACTATTTCGAAAATTTAACCCCCAATCTGCCCCTGTTTGACCGTTGACCACGAAGCCTACCCGGGTACACCCTTACCTACCCGTGTCTGCGGGATTGATATCATCATGACTGCTCCTATCTGGACGGAGCTACTGGGGTTCGATTTTGATGGTGTCACAGGAGCAGCACTATATGATGGAGACAACCATCATATATTTGGTGATTATAACCGGGAGGCCATTGTTACAGAGACTAGGAGGGCAGACGATGAGCCCGAACATTTTGCTCATTATCCTGTGAGCAACTTGTCAGTTTTTGCTCGCATTCTTCATTATGTGGTGACACATATTATTTTCCAGCGTCCTCATAATCACTCGAAGGTGCTGGAAGGGGACTTTGTCATCCTGTGGGCCCTCCTTCACCGTCAGCAGGTGAACTGGAGGCATTATATATGCATACTGATGTGGAAGGCAGCCAAGTCAAAGAAAGTTGAATTGCCTTTTGCATTCCTGGTGCAGAAGATTCTGCATAGATTTGGAGTGCCTATGGCAACAGAGACCTTGAAGACCGCCAGAGGCTGGAATGCTATATTTGGTGAGAGGCTCCTGAAGCAGTGCGGGATCCTGCCGAACAGAGCGGGTATCTGGACATGGAAGAAGGCACCAGAACCACCTGAGATCCCAGTCCACCACGATGCTAAGATGGAGGATGCACCTGCAGGTGATGTGTTGGTGTTTATGAGTTTATGCATTTTTGTGTTGTTTATTTTTTAATGTGGTATTTATAAGATGTGCTTTTCATGGTTTATGATGCAGGCCTTGATGATGATGACGATGATGATGGCGTTGCTGAGGTTCATGTCAGACAGACACGTCCCACCCGTAGTCGGCGACCACCAGCTCCTCCTGAGGGTGGATGGACACTTGATCATGTCATGGCATCCATATATGATCTGACTACTGACTTTAGAGGATATAGACAGAGCACGAGCAAGTGGCGGAACCAGATGGACACAATGGTTGCACGGTTGGACACAAGGGTTACACGCTTGGAGGGTTTAGTTGGCGAGGGTGCCCATACTCAGGAGGAGGATGGTGATGACAATGGGGACGACACGTAATCGGATGATGAGAATGGGGATGATACACAATCGGATTAGTGTGTCCATAGGGTTTCATATCATTGATTTAGTTGGCAAGGGTGACCATTTTGGATGTAATGTAGTCATTTTGCTATATTTAGGAACTTTACCTACATTGCATGGATCTTTTTGTACTGGATGTTCAATATTTGAATGAATGAAATTTTCGTTTTGCACACGTTCAGACTTGTTGGTTCTATGCATTAATATGGGTCTGTGCATTAATATTGTCATATGTAATTTGGAAAACAATTCAACCCAAAGTACTTTAATATGGATGTTCAACATTGATTGGCGCACATCATGATTCCGGCATCCTATTTCTACGAAATCAATCCACATGTAGGTATTACACAACAATTCAAAAAATGCTAAAAAAATGGCCAAAACACAAGCTGCAACTGCATTCCCAACTGGTCTACCCGGGTACCACGAACTGGTGTACCCGGGTAGGTTGTACTCGGGTATATCATTACGAGTTACCCGGGTAGACCAGTTGATTATGCAGCAGCAGCTGCTGTTCAATCCATTTTTTTTTGCATCTTTTGAATTGATGTGTAATACAATAACCTTAACTGACTCGGGGAAGGGGTAAATGGGTATGGTAGACATTCGGATTGCACAATACGGAACGAGTGACTCGCTAAACTTAACGGATGTCAACATTTACGTTATGCAACACAAGAATACAGTTCAACAATACATTTCAACAACACAATACATAACTAATACAAGATAAAGTTTAGGGTACAAGGAAACAAAACAATACGTAAAGTGATTATCATTACAAAACAAAGTACTACACAGAAACAATACGTAATCATGCTTGTCTTAGTCTCAATGGACATGTACGAATGTTATCTCCAACTTGCTTGCAATGCTTACATCTGCTCTGACTGCTCAAGGGTTGAGACTCAACCAAATCCATCTCATTCTGAATCCTTGAAGACTGTGGTCTTCCTTTTGCACATACCAACCGGGCATTCGGAATTACAGTAGGCCCAACAACAGATGGAATCAACAATTCATTGCCAATAGGAAACCAGTGTGCAGCATATACTTTAGCAATGGTTGGGATTTTGAAAACATGATCCACATAATCATAATGGTTTAACTTGGCTACCTTGCAAACTGCTAATACATGACTGCAGGGATACCTCCTTGCTGTAAACCTACCACACTGACATGTACGATTGATTAAGTCCACTCTCATAGTGTCACCAACCTCGTGTGTAGATTGATTGTAGGCATCCTCAACCTCAAACAATAACAGCTCACTATCATATATCCTCACACGATAAGTGCCGGCCAATTCATCATTTTTTTGCAAAGCTGCCTCAACCTTCTTTGAAATTATCCATATATTCCCTGTATTCTCTCTTGAATCAGAGCGGGTTTTGTAGATGGATCTTCCTTTAACATATCTGTAAAAAAAAAAAACACAACTTTACCATATTCTCAATAAGAATTTCCACTAAGTAGACAATAGAATACATACTCATTATAGTCGCACAAATGACATCTGAATCCAACTGTCTATGATCCTGTGACAGGCCCTGGTTCAGGCATGTGTGATCTTCACCCCATTTACGGACCACCCAATTAGCTCCCTTCTTCGGCTTGATTGCCCTCAGGTACCAGGGACAACCGTCGCCATGGTTTTTACACTTCATAACAAATCGTGACTCGTCGCTTTTTTCGACTATGGTTGTCCTACGCCCTTCATACAATGTATCTTCACAGCATGTTGCAATTCTGGTTTGAACCCAAATTCTTGTTGCACAAATAACGGATCTCTTAACTTCCAACCTCTGTGCAAGTCATCATCGCCATATAAGATCTCCAGCTCGTCATTAGGGTGCGCCCAGTTAATGAATGAATAATGTTGGCTTTCATTCCAGAATGACTCCACCTCAGTCCCTGCATCTAAAGATCAACTCTCATTTGTCTGAATGAATACCACCACAAATAATAAATTGTCTAAAGCAAATGTTCAAATTTAATAACTTACCACTACTGACTGGGTCGACATGAAGTGGTGACAAGGCTGGGCTACCCAGACATACGGTGCTCGTGTCAACCTCAAAATTTCCCTCCACGTCAGTGTCTGACGAATCGCCTTCTGGAATAGCACTTTCAGGTTCTCCCTCATCTTCGCTGTCCACATAGTCCTTGTCTTCATCCTCATCCAATGCTACCTGAGGAGGTGCAGAAGATCGTACAACTGTATCTTCTTGACCGGTACAGTGTGCAGTAGTGGTTGTATGCACCGGTAAAGATGAAGATTGACCAGCATCAACTTCAACATATATCTCAATATATTTTAATACTTTCCATTTAACAAACACATCTGTTACGAACTCCACATCTTCATCATCATTTATATCGTTACCAATGTAGTATATTGTATCCATATCCACTACAGTCTCTAACCTGGCTATCATGCGGTGGATGGAATGGATGCCTTCTGACCCCATTTTTTGAAGAATTCTCTCCTTCAGTTCATTGCATGTAGTGCCTACTTTGATTTTCATCGTTTTTGTTTTTCCTTCAAATCGGACATCGTTCGGACCTTCAAAATGCCTCCCATTGTAGTAAATAACTATAGGAACCATGTTTGGACTTGAACTCATCTTTCACACAAAAATTAGATCTAGGTTTTGGGTTTGGAGGTTGGTTTGGATTTTTGAGCACAAAATGGGAGTGTGGAGATGTAATCTCAATGTCCCACCAAGATTAAGCTTTCTGAAATGATGAGATGAAATATGTGTGATGTTTCGGATTAGAGAGGGTAAGGGAGAGAGATTTGGGGTTTCAAAAACCCTATACCTCGCAACAATGGCCTAAACCCATAGATATTGGGGTTTCTGGACGCGATTTACCCGAGTACACTCCTCCCTACCCGGGTAAATAATTCAACCATTTTCCCAGATTCAAGAACTTTACCCGGGTACACCCTTCCCTACCCGGGTAGCAAAAAAATTTCAAAAAATACCCGGGTAGGTAAGGGTGTACCCGGGTAGGCTTCGTGGTCAACGGTCAAACAGGGGCAGATTGGTGTTATGTTTTTGAGGGGGGTTAAATTTTTGAAATAGTTTTAAATGAAGGGAAATTTGGTAATTAATTATTAATTAAAGGTCATAAGGGTCAAAAAGTCGTTTCATATAATATGACACTGTTCAATAGTTCCCCAAGAAAAGCAAAGAGGGGAAGAAGCTAAGAGAGAAGACATTTTAAAGTGTACAGATGATTTTATGGTCAATTTAATCCATTTTATTATACAATTTAACAGTCAAATAGTTGTATTTTCATATATTTTTAATAAATAAATTTTTTGTTAAATGAATTGTAAAGAGAAACACCATCAAAAGATTATTTATAACTCAAAAGTTTGCCAATTGATTGATGAGAAATATGGGACATATTTTTCCTATAAATTTTTTTTAAAGAACTGTATCAGAAAAAAAAATTTAAAGAACATTATTATCTTTAGGTATTGTTTGGTTGAGGTTTTATTTTTAGATCCTCAACCATATGATATTTGCATTCTATATTGTCAACGTTTGGTAGCAGACATACAAAAATTTACCCATTAATCTGTTTTCTCCATCCTTTGTGAATTACATGCAAAAAGGGAGATAATGCACTCTTGAAGTTTACCATTTGTGAGGTGGTATTTCAAGAAAACTAGGGAAATGAAAAAAGGTGAATAAAAAATATGACTTATTTAATCCAATTTTTCTAGTAAATTTTGCTCAACCAAACAACTTTTTTTTAACTTTCCTACAAAACTCATTTTACTAACTTTCTTATCATATTCCTGGTTATTACATTTACCTAGTTAAAAAAAATATCTCCTTTACTAAACACCCCTTAAAAAAATGTGTAAGGGCACTTCAAGACTCATTAATCATAATCATTATAGAGAAATAATACTCTCGTGTCACGTGAGAGTAAATCATTTTTTCTACACAAATTCATTTTTCGTGTTAATTATTTTTTTATCTTTTTTAATATAAAATATGGGATCCACATTTACCTCCTCTCTATTTTTTTTTTCTCCTACCATTCTACAACATAAGAAAACTTAAACCCATCATTATATGTGGGAAAATGAAAAAAAATTACCTGATCTTTCTCTCTCCTCTCTCTTTCTGACAATGCATTTGGCCGAGAGCAGTGCATATTTGTTCGTAAACAAACGATTGGCTTGGCCTATTACGGATTGGATAGATGAACTATATATGATTGCCTCGTACGTTAGACCATGGATTTTAAGGTTGATTTGCCAAATTATTTTTTAATAATTTTCTTAATAAATTATTTAAAGTTTTAAATTCTATTTAGTTATTTGAGTCATTTAAACTTGACAGAACTTCGTTTACTATTGGATAAGAAAGTAAGTTGAAAAAAACATAAAAAAAAGAAGTTAAAATATTTTTAAAAAAATAAATAGTTGACAGATTACCGAATCATAACTAAGTTAATTCACTAGTTAAAAAAAGAGATTAAGTATGTATAAAAAAAAATTAATGATTCTTATGTTACAGGAGATATATTTTATCTCTTATATATATAAAAGTGTATAGAGCTCATGTAAACTCATATTAAAAGAAGAGAGAAAAAGAAAAACTCACATATTTTTATATATCTGTAGAAAAAATATATATTTTTATGAGAAAAAATAAACCCTTAATCAAATTATATTCGCATTCAGGCCGCCTAAAGAACGACCAAGAAATTTTTTAGTTAATAACAGAAGTGGAAATTGCTTTAACAGATAAAGTTCTTAAAATTTTAAATGGATCTAAACATTAAGTAGAATAAATTATTAATGTGATCCGGGAACGGTGTTAAAGGTATCGTATATTCGTATTTGGTGAAATTTTGAGAAGAATTAAAGCAAGCATTCATAGGATACCAAAAAAGAAGAAGCAAGCATTCATGCAACTGATTCATGAAATATAGTTTAAACTATGGGTAATAGTTTTCTCATGTAGTAGGAGATAAATATTATCTCCTACAGACTCATATGTGCAGGTGGGGTCCACTTTCAGGAGGAGAGAGAAAAAGAATAAAGTGGGACCCATCTTGAATTTGTGTGTGTATTTATTTCACATTCAATTTGACCCACGATGACAAGAGAGTGGGATATGTTTTGAATTTGATTGGTTGTCAAATTTCCTAACACACTCTTTCTTTAATTATTAGATTTATTTAATTAGAAATATGTTTGTCATATTATATCAGATAATTTTATCTCATACAACACATAAAAGTAAATTAACCCATTTTTTCTCTCTTTTCCTTATTGGGTTTCATCGATTTTTTTTGTGTTGCATGAGATATTATATCTCATGTAACATAAAAAACATATTTCTCTTATTTTATTATAATTGCTTCCTTATTTTTAAGAGTTTTAATGTTTATTAGTATGTAATCAACAATCCTTATCTTTATCTTTGGATATTTTCCTTATTTTTAGGAGATAAATATCCTTACCTTTATCTTTGCTTTTAATAGTATTTGAATTTTGTTAGGATATTTTCTTATTTTAGCATATTTATTTCTGATTTAATTTGTAGTATTAAGATTTGATTTTTGAATTTGGAGTGTAAAAAGTCTATCAAAAAGCAAACTATCAATGTGAATGGGGACAAACATTTTATTCATAATTTTGAGAGTTTTCCCTTTGTTTAGAATTATCGAAATCCTTCCGTGACATTCATCCTTCAACTTATTAACGAATTTTCACCACCGTTTTGTTTTCAACTAAATCGAGGTCTTACCTCTTTTTATAGATAACAGGTCGCGGTCTTTTCACCTTAAACTTCAACATAGAAACAATCTTGGAGTCCATATTCTTTGATGGGTCCGTCTCATCACTCTCAGGGGTTTCTTATCAATTATTTTAGGAAAAAGTATGTGTTATTTTAAAGGAAGTAAAGTTGTGTCATTTTAAGTGAGAGAAAGAGATAAATCATGGAGGAGAGAGAGTGAACAAAAAAATAAAAGTGTGGATACTACCTCTTTATGAAAGTGAAATGATACAAGTTATATCATTTAAAAGGACAAACACTTTTTTTTATTACTTTAAATTATAATATAAAATATTTAAAAATTGAAGGGTGTTTAAGTGATGAAAATTTATACTGAATGTGCAATGACCTTGTCGTGTGTTTTACTTTTTTCTTTCTTTCTTTCTTTCTTTTTTGAAAAAAATCAGATTATTTCCAAAAAAATAAAAAAAATCAGATCATTATAGAAATTAAAAACCAAGTGAAAGAGTATTAATTTTATGTGATATTATACATTTTCCGTAATTTATTTTTAACGTGTTTTCGTAACAGTACAAATTGAAAGTTTCTCTAGAATTTGAATTTTTATTGAACTTCTCTTTTTTCATGTCACATGAAATAATATCTCTCATGTCATAAATACAATAAATAATGAGGCTCAACATTTGTTAAAAATAAGAAAAAATAAAAAGGATAGGATAAATTTTAATACCTCACAATATGAAAAAGTTATCTCTTATTACAAGAAAAAATAATTTCCCATTCTTATTTTTTTTTTTTGATAACAAATAATTTTCCATTCTTATTTTACTTAAACGTAAATAAGTATCTTAAGATGGGTCAGTTGCAATCGTATAAGCTTTTCATTATAGGAACTTAGGAAGAATAATGATTTTATATTAGTAGAAGAATAAAGGTCTTGCATTTCACTGAGTCATTGATATAGTTAAAGGGTTTTATAATTTTCATTTAACATGAGAATTCAAATTTTCCTACACACCCTTCGATTTCCGTGCTGACATAGGTCTTACATATAATTTTTTCTAACACCTGGGTCCCACATGTTTTTTATCTCTACAACATGAGAATTAAACTCTCATTTAACATGAGAAAATCAAACCCCATAATTAAATCTAATGATTAACTTATTAAGAAAATTGATAACAACTATTTTAACCAAAAACTTTAAGGTTTTTTGTCCAAAAAAAATAACTTTAAGGTTTTAGGTGAAAATTAATTAATTATTTTGTATTTTTAAAATCTGTCTAACACACTCTCCTAACAAGAGTCTTTTGAGTTTGCAGTGTGGATATGTCTAACATTATCTTGTGCTGAGCCTATTTTTTTTTTTTTTTAGTTTATCTTATATTTTTTTTCTAATTTCACCTTAAAGTGGGTGCAGTGGCGGGTTTAGAAATTTTTTTTTATGTCTGCATATTTAGGGCGAAGGTTCGGGGGCGCCACTCCCCATTTTTTTTAAAGATCATAATCATGATCCAATTTTTGCTTCCACTTCAAAAATAAAGCTTTGATAAATTAACCGAAGTTTTAAGGAAATAATGGATAATGATAATTAAAAAATAGAGAAAAATTAACCAATGCTCCTATGGTTTACTCCATAATCACTTATACTCCTATGGTTTTTTTTATCACATATGCCCCTGTGATTTACAAAATGGTATATTTTTTTATCACATGTGGCCCTGTGGTTTTTTACTTTTTACAAATCACTGGGGCATATGTGATAAAACAAAAATACAGGGGCATAGATGATTCTAAAGCAAACTACAAGGACATTGATGAACTTTTCCTAAAAAATAAATAAACACCACAAAAAGACATTTGTAAAATATAGTATAATTGTAAGGGTTAATCGATAAAAAAACTCATCTTTATCGATGTCTATTTGATCTAAAGTTGACCAGTTTTGTTTCACAAAAAAAAAGGTGAAAAATCTCATGTGATTCTCCTCCACTCTTTACCTTTTTTCTTTCAATTTTTTATTTATTTATTTTTTACTTGACTTGAATCACACATCCCATTTGAATTTTGTTCCCTCAATTTTATGTCTGCAAGTGCAGGCAATGGCAACCACCTGGGTCCGTCATTGAGTGGGTGCGATGAACATCGGAGTCATGACTTCTACTCACTCTAATTTTTATACTATGATAAAAATTATTTCAACTCAAAAAACTTAAGGTATTAGGTGATGGGGATATGTGATGTTATATTAATTATTTTGGATCATTTGTATCTCTCTAGCAAAAAAATAAAATAAAATTCCAAAAATAGATAAAAAGAGTCATGCAATCATTAATATAAATATGGAGAAAGTTATATTTACAAACTTTTTGTTTACAATTGTACTATGTCTGATTGATTATACACTAATTAAGAGTGTATGACTGGTCACACTTAATGTAATTTGTAAAAAAAAAAAAAATTATAAACACATCATTCCTCTATAAATATATAATATCTTTCTTCTTACACTAATTTAAAATGATGATGTCTCTCACTCTCTTGTCACCGAAAATAAAAAATAAAAAAGTGATGATGTCTCTTATTATCACCATAAGACAATTTTGCAACCGAATAACATACGAAAAAGTGTTCCGAACCTTTCATCTTCGTTTTTTTTTTTTTTTGTTTAAAGCAACAAAATCTTCCTAACTTCTCTGTTAAGTAAGGGAAAGAGAAATTGCTCCCAAAGTTCCACCAAACCTATTCTATGGCGCCAAAGCAAAAGCAAATGGGACGGAGAGTCTTGTTCCTGTTCCATGATATTTCCAACTCGTTAATCGTGGTTAAAAAAAATTTTACTTTGTACAAATAAAGTTAATTATGGTATAATTTTTTTAATTTAGAGTAAATTTTTAATTAATTCTTCAAAAATCAATTTTTTAAAAAAATACGTCATTAAATTAAATTTTTATACTTAAAAATATAAAATAATAATGAATTTATCTTTTTATGCAATTAATTTAATTATTTACAAAAGAAAAATATCATATTATTTTAGTTTTTTAAAATTAGGGTTGTAATGTCATAATTTTTGAAATACCAATTTAGAATTTACTCATATTTATATCATACAAAAGTTAATATTTTAAATTTTATTAATAAGTAGAGTTTTAACATATTAATTTATTTAAAATAATATAAAAATATGCTGCAAATAATTTATAAATATAAAAATCAAATTATTTCTCTGTGTTTTTTTTATACAAAGTGGAGGTAGGGGATCACAGCAACAAGACATTTTAGATTTTACCCCCTCTATCGTGCTTTTATTCGGGAAGAGTTATGCCCGGTGGGAGTAGCAGAGGTAGATTTTGTCTACACATGCAGTCATGCACTAAAAAACAGAAAAATTGGAGGAAGAAAAGTAATATACAGTCTGTAAAGCTAAAAACTAAAGGGAAGAGGGAGGGTGATGTGATAGGTCCCCACCTCCATAAAAATCATAAACCAACCATAGAATCTCAAAAAACAATGAGCAGCTTTTGTTTTTTCAGCTTACGGTCACAACTCCTAAAATTTGGTCCTGATCTCGATCATTTATGTTATGGCCCTTCAATCGAAGCCACATTCTCCCAAAAGAGTCCATCAGGTTTATTAATCCGTCATATATTTGCATATTCACTTATTCACGTTTTGTGTTATAAAAAATAAAATTATCTTCTACACGTATATAAAAAAGATTTTATTATTTTCTTTTTATATAAGATAATTATCTTATATTATAGAGAAAAAATAAATGAATCCCATCATTACAAAAAAAAAAGTGAGGTGTGAAAATTTAAGTAAAAGAAATGAGAAAAGTTATTTTATATAAAAAAAGAATAATATTTATCATATAAAAATATATAAAATTCATATTTTTTTTTCTTTTCACATTACCCCACATGAACTCCACGTATTTTTATAAGTGTGAAAAATAAATTATCTCCTATAACATAAAAAAATATCAAACCCTTCATTTAAATATAATAAACAAGTATATACTTTTTTTAATAAAGTTTACACATTTAAGTAGAATAATTAAGAAAAAAACTATTCTCATATTACTTGAGATAAATTTTCTCTCCTACACATACTTCGATAACTGTGTCATCTTTTTCTTTTATTTTTTTTATTTTTTCAGATGGTGAAACCCATAAGTTTATCTCTATGATATGAAATAACTTATCTCCTTTATCATGAGATTAATAAAACTCAATAATTAAATTTAATAAACGTATGATTCGTCCTTATTTAAATTCTAAGGTTGAATCCTGTAACGCAATCAATGCAAACATTTTTGTAAGGAGAAAAAAATAAAACATAACCCAGTCATTGCGGAAGCATTTGTGTCTGTCGACTCTGTCCCACTGCTAGAATTATTGTCCCCCAACTTGAATCCAAGCATAATAAATTAGGTAGCATAGCAAAACGGACAATACAGATACGGTTTCTTTATTTTAATGTCACAGTCCAGAGGGAACGATACCCACATGTACACCAATCAAGCTTATTACAAAATTGTATTGTCAGAAAATTGCAGACAACCAAAACGAAGAACAAGCAAGGTTATTCATAAACAAATGAGACTAGATAGTGGTTTGGTTTGTGCACCAAAAAATAATGGGTTTTGTTCACCTGTTTCAAAAGACAACACATGAAACAGCAACTTCGAAAAGCTCAGAGGAGATGAAACAGAAAACAACTCCTTTCCATTTGAGGTTATAAGTTCAAACTTCCACCGAGAAGATTTACTACATTTAATTTAACAAGTTGATTAAGCAGAAGTTAATTTCAACCCACAGCCTACAAAATTACAAATTTAATAATAAGGACACTATCATGAAGTTCAAAACATAAAATCCTATGACATAATGAACTGCAAATCCAAAAAATATGATGCTGAACAATAAAAGTAAAGCAAAGCTCCATTTTGTTTCTGAACTTTCCATGACAGGTTGAACTCAAAGCATGCAGTCAGTCCTTGCAGGCAGCCTCCTGAAGAAGTTCAGTGGCACAGAAGGAAGCTTATGTCGGAACCTGGGATGTCTCAATACATAAATTCCAGTAAGGAGTGCCACAACTTGGAATGGAGTGACATAGAGAACAATGGCAGCAACCAGACAGAAAATGACAAAAAGTGCAGTAGCTCTTGGATCCCTCCAGCTGAGTAAAGACTGAAGCCTTTCCCCTTGAGTTGCCAAATCACCAACCACAGTTTGTATCCTCCCAGCAATACTTCTAAGTCGATCATATCTCATCCTCACTATGTCAGAAGGTTTAGATGTTGGGAATGAGTCAAATTCTTCATCTAGTTCATCGGGGTGTGCAGAATCTGCATGGGAGAGACGAGTGTCCATGTGAGGAGGGTGCCTTGGCCTCCATCTGTAGTACCAAACTCCAATCAAGAAGAGGTAAAGGAATATTGTGGGTAAGATAAGCTCAGGGTACATGACTAATATTATAAACAGGATGTGTATTAGAACAGTTGTGATGGGGTTTTTCCAATTGCAAATCTGATCAAACCATTTTCCTACAGCAATTAATCCACCCAAAACTCCCATAATCCTGAAAAAGTTGGCCTTGCTTCTTCTCATACTCCACATGTGGGAACCCACATCCAGCATATATTCCACTATCTCCTTTCTCAATGGTGGCTCGGCACGACTCAGTCTCATTGAAACAATCTGAGTAGCTTGATGCCTCAAATTGTCAAGCTGGCTGACAGTCAATGGATGAATATAATGCATCTTAGGCAACAAGGGTAGTGAATACATGTGCATCATATTAAGCAAAGAAGAACAAGTAAACCTTACAGCCAAGTGAATTTCACCCATTTTCTTCACCCCATTTGGATGAAGAACTAGAAGCGGATAGGAATGTGTATAGACTCGATCCGTCTCAAGGGTGGAAAGACGAATTCGTACCTTCCCAATTTTTGAATCCTTTGCCCCTCCGGCCTTATCACCACCATGCAAATGACAGTTATCAAATACACCAATTGTAATGACAGTGCAAGGATCAAAAACCTCCCAAGTATATTGCTCATTCCACCTGGGTGTGAAGCTATCAATGATTGTCCTTGTCCGTACCCACTTCTGCCCATATTTTGCAACACAATAAGCATCTGTTGTCCCCCTCCCATCTTTTGTTTTCATTGGCACCAAACCCTGAGCATTCAATATCCCCAATTCAAGAACTCCAATGCTGGACTTCCACAGCTGTTTCGCTGTTGGGCGAAGATCACTGCTGTAGTGAGTTGATTCATCCAAAACATGGTAACCACCTTCTAGACAGATCCTCATATGAATCCTGCTTGCAAACTTGATTTCTTTCTTCTTTTCCCCTTCCATAACAACAACGTGTTTTTCAAGATTAAACCACCTAGTGTTCACAGGCTTGTGATCTAGTCTCTTTTCCACCATCTGTAAAGGAATTATGCACCTCCCCAAAAGTTCCTCTTTGTTAGGGGCAACTCTATCTTCCACACTCAAAATCAGGGGCTCCTCAAATGGTTCTGCAGCCACAAACATCAAATCCTCATTCCACATTGGATTGATACTCCTGCTCTGAGAGACTCTAGTCCTCAACATCATACTTCCCAGAATAGCCTTCGCAGAAACCTCAGGGTATCTACCCTTGTCAGTTGGCTGCAAGTCTTGTGCCTCTATTATATTAACCCTCAAATACCAAAGCTTAGGAGATAGATACACCTTGGATCTAATGTTTGCAAGAGCATCAGTCCCACTAACAGTTGCCGCATCAGAGTGCCACGCTTCAGGAAATGCTTCATCAGCTTGTGTCCCCATCCAAACGGCCAGCATTAGCTCTCCCCTCACCTTTTCACCCTTCCTGTCCTCCAGTCTATACCACTGTGGTGCCAGAGGGCTATCCGGGGGAACCCGCTTCGGGATCTCATTGAGGTCAAACCAGACACGACCAATGAAGTCATCCTTCACAACATCCTTATCTTTCACAGTAACCTCCAGGACGGTAGCCTGAATCCTGTCTTTCGAGAAAGCAAAAACCTGGTTCCATTCAGGATTAGTCTTCTTCTCAAAGTGCCGAGTGGTGCCTTTGTAGTTTCCCAGCCTGACTTCAGCATAAGGGTCACAACTGCCAGTGACATCCTTTGCAGGTAAGTCCCTAGCCTTCACAACCCTTACATAAAGGTACTGCATTTGCTCAACAAGGTCATATGTGCTAGTAAGCTTGTCACCAGAGACCTTTCCCCCTCCAAGGTGGGGTTTGGTCTCCTTCAATAGAAAATCATCTGGCGGAGGCCTCTGCATTTTCTTGGTTCAAAGAATCAAAACACCCAAATTCCAAATAAAAGGAAGCTGGAGCAGAACAATTTCAAATATTGAATGTTCCAGTCGCAGGGAAAGTGTTTTGAATAAAAACTCAACGGTTCCAAGGAGCCTAAAAAACAGGAAAACACAGTCAAATAAGCCGTTACTGGCTACCAAATCGAGTCACCTAAATATTCGGGAAACTTTAAAATACACAAACGATATAAGGAAACTCAAAAGTTGTAATTAATGCATAATCACTTGATGCAAACATAGATCTCTGATTATGCCAAGAGTGTGAAGGCTTAGAAGTAAGCTTAACTGTATTAAGAGCTTTACTCGACGCTTTTAGATCCGATTGTTTATTCTAAAAGCACAAAATCGAAAGGGAAAAAACATAAATGAATACATCAAAAGGCACATAAAAACAATCTGAACCTAGAATGTTCGAGGGTAGTTGCCGACAGAATGCAGCATGAGATGAAGGGGTAACACTTCCAAGTTCCATACTTTTTACATTCTAAGATCCTCATGAGAAACAATAACCACTCTCTTTAACTCTAGCGCACTGTTTTTCCGGAAACAAACATCACCCTTTGTTTACTTCCCTTGTTTCAGCACTTTTTAAGCTACCCAACCACCCTAAAAAAAAAAAATTAAAGAAAAACCTGCAAACTCCGATTTCTGCAGATTTATATCCTTTTCATTTTAACAGATTTTACCAAAAAAAAAATTAACAAAAAATAATTAAAAATCTAATTTTGTACCAAATTGGTGCTGTAAATAGCAAGAGGGCATGAACAAAAAATCTGACAAATTCTCAGCAAAGCTCAAATCATGAAGTAGAAGAGGAGAAGAAGAAAGAGTGAAAAAAGGAAGGTTTTTTATGTTTAAGAACTAAAATGCCAAGAAGTTACCTTGGAGAGCATGGGTTTCTACTGAAATGGGGATGATTGTTTTGAAGAAAAAGCAGAGGAAATGGAGCTTGGGATTGTGAGAGAGATTGAGACGGAAGAGATAAGAGGGTGTGAGAGGACAGTACTAGCACAAAAAAAGGAAAGAGAGTACAGAAAGCAGGGTATGTATCTGCTTTATCTTTTCTATGTTGTTACCGTGGGGCTAGGATCTAATGAATCTATGTAAAATATACATAGAAGCTCCCTCCTTTGCTTTTTTGCACAGTGCTAGACCTCAGTTGCTGTATAAGGTGGTGGAGGAGTGGCGGTGGACCCGCTTCCCGCGTGCGAAACACTGCAGTCGGTAGTCACACGTGTGCCACTACATGTTTGTTTTTTTTGAGATTATCCTATATATCCCTGTCCCTGGTGGGTAAGTGACTTGATCATCTCATATTTTTTTTAGAACATGTTATATATTTATGAAAGAGGAGTACATAAAGTAATATCTTAATAAAACTCATGGATTCTTACTTAAGTAATGAGTTACGTCACAATAAATTTTGTATGTTTCTCTCTCATTAGTCCATCTCCATCGTTGGATTCTCAAATTGTAAAGGGTAATTGGGAAAGGACAACGATGGAATTTCAGACTTGCACTTTTTTGGACTATTATTTGTTGATCCTGCTGGCAAGTTTGGTAGGGCTCTGCACTCTTTTTTATATATTTGACTAAAGAAAGTTAACATGGCACCTTTGTGACCCTCTATTGATACTTCTTTTGAATTAATAATATAGCAATTAAACGGAATGGGAAGTTGGGAACGGATGTTTGTTCACCATTTATTAGTGGCGTTATTTGGATTGGTTATGGATTTTATTGATTAAAAAATTGGTGCAAAGCAGAAAGCTTAGTAGATTGACCAAAATCTTCAAATTGAGTTCAACGTTATTTTACAATTAAGAGAAGCTTGTTTGAAGGACGATGCTCGTTTGCTTGAAAAAACACTAATAATTCGCAAGCCAACTTGCAAGTTTGGTAAAGGTTGGCAATAAGAATAATGAATAGGAAAAAGGGTAGTTTGCAAGACATGCCATTTATCCTTTCCCTTCAAGTGCATCTTTGACATATTTTATTTATATATATACTGATTTCACTATTCTGAGCCTCATCCTCTCTGTTACATTCCAATATCAGCAAATGAATATCCAAAGCAATGTCCTATCATATTTGGTTCCCCTGGCTGCAGTTTTTGCATCTTTGTATCTCATAAATCCAAATCCACAGTTTCTTAACAATTTCATAGACTTCAGTCTCACACCCTTGTCGTCGTCGTCGTCATCATCATCATCTGTATACTTGGCACTACCTTTAACTAGCACCTTCCTCAGAAACCATCACCATCGACCACACAAGAAACACGATGATAGCGGGAATGCCAGTTCTATATGTGATGATTTTCCACCAGGCATTCCACCTACAAGTACCAATACCACTTCCTATCTTTGTGTTGATCGAAATGGCTGTTGTAATTTCACAACAGTACAAGCAGCCGTGAATGCAGTTCCAGATTTTAGCGAAAAAAGAACTATAATATGGATTAACAGTGGCATCTACTAGTAAGTTAATTGGTTCCCATTATTCATCGAACATCCTTTAAACCTTTTACTGTTTTTGTTTCATTAGTTTGGTAGTTAAGAATACTTGTCTCAATCTCATCAATCATCATCGTGCCATTTGTTTTTTATAGTGAGAAAGTCATGGTGCCAAGAACCAAACCCAACATTACATTTCAAGGACAAGGCTATACTTCAACTGCAATTGCATGGAATGATACTGCAAAGTCCGCGAATGGCACATTTTATAGTGGCTCTGTACAAGTTTTCGCCTCCAACTTCATTGCTAAGAACATGAGCTTCATGGTGAATAATAATTTTTTCTTTTTTATGTATGTCTAGATGCATGTAATTGCTCAATGAAGGAAAATAGATATAGTATGTCACAATGACACTAACAACTTGGTAAACTACTACGTACTTGAAATAGAATTTAGCACCAATTCCAAGTCCTGGGGTTGAAGGAGCACAAGCTGTAGCCATGAGAATATCGGGAGATCAAGCTGAATTCAGGGGTTGTGGATTCTTTGGAGCCCAAGACACCCTTCACGATGATAAGGGTCGTCATTACTTCAAAGATTGCTATATCCAAGGCTCCATTGATTTCATATTCGGCAATGCAAGGTCACTCTATGAGGTATCTTATCCATCTTGGAATATCTCAATGTTCATACCTACGTGGCCGTATCATGCATAAGAGAAAAAGAATTTTAATGCCCTGTTTGAAATCTATTTTAAAAAAAAAATTTGATTTTCAGAAGAAAAAAATTCATTTTTTTAGTACAATAAAAAAAAAATTTAAAAAAATAACAACTTATTTGATAAGACCTATTTTATAAAAAAAGTTTGAAAAATTATAACTATTTTTTTTGTTTTTAGAATAAAATTTAGAAATAATATATAAGTTATTTTTGCTTTGTGTTTTGACTTTTAACTTTTAAAATAAAAAAAATTAGAAAACACATATTTTATTAATTATGAAAAAAATATTTGTCTTTTTAAAAAAAATAGAGTTATGTTATTTTAAATGAGAGAAAGACATAATCCAACATTTTTTATTTAAAATTTAAATTTAAAAACAATACTTACTTCCTTTCTCATTATTTTTATTGTTTGTGTCTTTCTCTCATTAAAATAACATAACTCTATGTCATTTAAAAAGACAAATACTAAACCATTAAGTCATCAACTATGGTACAAAATAATTTTAAGAAAAAAAAATTAAACACACCCACTTTTTCCAAATTGAAATGATAACTTTCTTTGTTGTACGATAATAAAAAATAGTATATGCTAAAACAGAGTTATAGAATTGGGTAAAACGTCAACTCAATCAATTCAAAAAATGTAAACTGTTGCATGAAAGTTGCATTAATAATTTTATATTATATTTTTTTTTTCATATAAATAATTATTAGATTTGAAGGACAGATCTAATCTAATCTAACTACCTATAATAAAAAGTTATAATATTTAATTATTGGGAAAAATTGATCAATGTTTATGTTGTTTATTTCAGAATCACTTATGTCTCTGTGATTTTTTTTCTTATCACATATGTACTTGTGGTTTGTAAAAGGGTATGTTTTTTATCACATATACTCCTGTGATTTCTTATTTTTTACAAAGCATAGGGGCATATGTGATAGAAAAAAAATCACAGAAACATAAATGATTCTGAAACAAACTATAGGAACATTGGTGAAGTTTTTCCTTAATTATTTATTAATAGAATAAATAAGATAAATTGACCCTTCACAAATTATAAAAGGGAAGATGTAAAAGTGGCATTAATGTTTCACCAAAACTATAGCTAAAATCGAAATGCTGTTATTACTCTTGCAATATACAGAACTGTCAATTGGTTTCTATAGCTAATCCAGTACCCCCGGGACAAAGGAACATAAATGGTGCTGTTACAGCTCATGGTAGAGTTTCAATGGATGAAAATACAGGATTTGCATTTGTGAACAGTACAATAGGAGGCAACGGCAGAATATGGTTGGGTCGGGCATGGAGGCCATATTCCCGTGTTATTTTTGCCTTCACAACAATGTCAGATATCATTGCCCCTGAAGGTTGGAATGATTTCAACGACCCTGCAAGAGATCAGTAAGTTTATCCTATTTTTGCAGGAAAAAATGTTTATCTTTTTAAATAACACAACTTATATCATTTCACTCTCACAAAGAGGTGAGATTCACACCTTTATTTTTTTGTCAACTTTCTTTCTTTCTTTATCTATCTCTTTCTCTCTCTTAAAATGACACAACTTTACATTCTTTAAAATGACACACATTTTACCCATTTTTGTATGTGTACGAGTTATATGATTAATAACAAGGGCTTTATTAATCTCATATAATAGGAGAGAACTCTTTCATGCAATAGAGATAATTATGTGTGGGACCCACTCACTGAAGAAAAAAAAAAAATAACATAAAAATCGATGTATGTGTAGGAGAGAAAAATTCTCTCCTATAACATAAGAATATATTTTTCCTAATAACAACTAAGATAAAAGTTAGTTATGTTGTCGGCATATATAAACTTCTAATATATGCAGGAGTATCTTCTATGGAGAATATAATTGCTCTGGGCCAGGGGCAAATTTGACCATGAGGGCCTCATATGTACAGAGATTAAACGATACACAAGCATTTCCATTCCTCCACGCAAGTTTTATTGATGGCGAACAATGGTTGGAAACTTACAAATAAGCTAACCTTCCCATGCCTTGCCCATTGTAAACTCATTTTCTATTCATACTAACGTGTAACAAGTGCTACACAAATTAAACAAAGCGAAAAGAGAGATAATATTACTCATTGAATTGCATGCGTGCATATTATAGTGACAAATTATCTGGAGTTATTATTTACTTATTGGGCTTAATTTATTGTAAATTATAGTTATCTTATGTTACTTGATCAAAAAGGTTGTTCTCATGCCGAAAGTTAATTATGATCTCTAGAATTTTAACAAAAAGTAATCACATGTATCTGAATTTTAATAAAAAAGTTGTTGTCAACTTATCATGTCGTATAACTTAAAGTAATCTCACACACATACACATGAATTCTAAAATTAATACAACTCTTATTACAATTAAAAATTATAAAATTATTCAAATTTCCCTGATAAAAAAAAAACTTTAATATTTGAAAAGAATAATTATATGATACTTTTCCTTTTTTTGTACACAGCTAGCCTTGTTTAGTATTAATAAAACAATATTTGCATGTGTAGAACTATATTAGAGTAACTTTTAGTAAGACATAAGGTTAATTTATTTTATGTTTAAAACAGACTATAATTAAAATTTTATTAAGATAGCATTTGAAAACAAAATTTCCTATGATTATTGAAAATCAAACATGCCATTAATTCTTATGTAATTTTGGAAAAATGAGATTCACTTTCGCTGTTTGTTGAAGTAATTACAAAATACAAATAGCTAATAACAAAAACTAGAGATGGAATAATTTATATTGAGATTACTGATCAGAGTATTGTATTTCTTAAACTTATATTTGATTTACCTTAAAAATATTTAAAATAAGTGTATATGGTACATCCCCTTGACTCATCTTTAGAATTAGGATGACGTTAAAAGCTATAATTTTATTTTATTTTGAATTATTTTTTAAAAGCATTAAACATTGTTTTTATTTATATGCTGTGTATTTCAAAAAATTAGGAAGATTTAAAAGATAACTTATTAAGAGGATATAAGATTCCTCAAACAAATTATTAAGGTATGCTTCCACATCGATGCTATTAATGTCTAAAGTCGTTGAATCTCTGACGCAAGACTTATAAGAAAGTGGTTTCGTTGGACTGTGCAAAGCGCAATACATTCATCTAATCCTACATATAATATTAGGTTTCTTACTATTACAGTAAAGGATACACCACAGTTCACATGACTCCAGAAAAGTTTTTGGTTTAAATGACGTTTATTTAATTAATTATTAAACATGCCACTAGCTTTTTTTCATTTCGATCTTGATGGCTCTATTTTCTAATGTCTAAATTGTAATGGAGATTAATGTAGTCGCCGAGGAAAGTGAAAAAAAAATTCTGTATGGATCTCATTTAGTATTTATCTTAAATTTTATTCCTCATTTAACACCTTATCGTGGTTTTGTGTAATTAATTTTTATTTTTGGGTAAATAAAAAATATAATATATCTATTTTTGCTGCAGAAATTTTCATTTATCACATTTATATATGACTCAGTAATTCCGATTAACTTTTTCTATTGCTTATTTTCACAGAAAGATTTACTCATTTTTCTGAGTGAAAAAAAAAATTCAACAGAAGTATAAAAAAAATTTCCTAAAAAAAAATCTACTATGATCATTGTTATTTTATTTTTAAGCGCGCAATTACTATCTAAATTGCTACGGCCAAGTTTATTTTCGCATAAAAGATTTGGATGAATCATGCATGAAAAGTTAATTATTAATCTATTATCAAAGTGAATAAATAACCGAGTGATAACATTTTACAATAAGTGAATCACATCACATGGGTGCTTTTTCCTCCTCTTTTTGTTCCCTGGAGCAAGGCTTTGGCCGTTGAGGTTAGAAACAGTGAGACAGAGCATATTCTAGGCATATGAAGCATGAAATATATACATTTAGACACAATTGTACATGTCTGAGATAGGCAATGGAGCAATGCACTTATCTGTCATTAAGAGAATAATGACACCTATTTATATACATTGAAATTGAATAGAATAGAACTGTGTAATTAATCGAAAATAATTATCATATAAATAAACAGTTTTCATAATTGACTTCAATTAATATTGAAAGTGAAAAGAAACTGATACATTGAAAAGTGAAAGTATCGATTACAGGTACTGATATTTATATCAGTAAAGAATGAAGCAATTAACTAAAAGTGTATAACTGTCATTAACTACCAACTAACAGTAACTAACTAATGAATTAATAACTAATTAACTAGTACTGTGATAGCCCCCCTCAAGTTGGAAGATGAATGTATTTCAATCCCAACTTGACAATAGAAAATGGAAAGGAGTAGGGCGAAGAGCCTTAGTTAAGATGTCAGCCAGTTGATTAGCAGAACTGATGGGGAGAAGATGAATTAAACCAGAATTCACTTTTTCCCTGATTATAGGGCAATCAATCTCTATATGCTTACTGCGTTCTGGAATGCTAGGTTGTGAGCAAGATAGATAGCGGAGCAGTTGTCCCAGAAGAGGGAGATAGGCTGATCAAGAGAAATGCAGAGGTCCTTGAAGAGATGAGATAACCATTGAAGCTCACACGAAACTGCAGCTAAGGCTCTATATTCGGATTCTGAGGATGATCTGGAAACGGTGGTTTGTTTCTTTGATTTCCATGAAACCAAAGTATCTCCAAGAAAGACACAATAACCTGATATAGAGCGTCGAGAGTCTGGACAACTAGCCCAATCTGCATCTGCAAATCCAGAGGGAATAAGGCTGTTGTGCTTGGAGAAAAACAAGCCCTTTGAAGGTGAAGCTTTAATGTATTTCAGAACACGTATGGCAGCATGAAAATGAGAGTCCCTTGGATCTGCCATGAACTGGCTAAGCTGCTGGACAAGGAATGAAAGATCAGGACGTGTAGTAGTTAAATACAACAAACGCCCTACCAATCGACGGTATGCAGCAGGGTCTGAATAAGGCTTGCCATGTTGTTTGCTTAATCTGATTGCAGGATCCATAGGGGTTAATGTTGGTTTGGAAGCAAGTAAACCAGCATCTGAGATAAGTTCCAACGCATACTTTCTTTGATGTAGGACCACACCATGTTTTGAGCGAGCAACCTCAAGCCCCAAAAAAAATCGAAGTGGACCCAAGTCTTTAATTTTGAACTGCTTGTCTAGGAGTTGTTTGACGCGAGATATCTCATCATTGTCAGTGCCTGTAAGTACAATGTCATCAACATATATTAACAAAGCAGTGAAAGACTTATCAACTTGGCGTATGAGCAAGGAGTGATCTGCTTGGGACTGTGTATATCCAATAGAAAACAGAAAAGTGGTCAGTTTGGCATGCCATTGCCTATTGGCTTGCTTGAGGCCATATAAGGAACGTTGGAGCTTACAAACTTGATTGGATTTCTCAGATTTGATTCCTGGTGGAAGGACCATGTACACATCTTCATGAAGGTCTCCATGTAGGAATGCATTGTTAACATCCAATTGTTGTAGATCCCACCCTTTGGCAGTTGCAATGGAAAGCAGAATTCGAACTGTGGTGAGCTTAACAACTGGGGAAAAGGTGTCTAAGTAGTATACCCCTTCAAGGCTGGTATAACCTTTAGCCACTAATCTAGCCTTGTACCTTTCAATGGAACCATCTACCTTATGCTTTATCTTATAAACCCACTTGCATCCAATAGGTGTGGTATGTGATGGTAGATCAACAATCTTCCAAGTATGATTTTGTTTAAGAGCCACGAGTTCATCATGCATGGCTTTCTGCCAACACTCAAATTTTGAAGCTTGGTTATATGTTTTGGGTTCAATGCATGTCATGGTATTGAGACATAAGTTTTTATAAGAAGGGGAACAAAAAGAATAAGATAGAACATATGATAAAGGATAAAAAATGGTACCTGACTTTGATGATAGTTCAGTTATTGCATTCGATAGAGAGACATGATAATCTGTCAAGTAATCTGGTGCTTTGTGGTTTCTGGTTGATCGTCTAGGAATTATTGAAGGTTGGACATATTCTGTTTGAGAAATTATGGAAGAATTTTGATCTGAATCAACTGGTTCTGGATGTACATGAGTTGTTATTAAAGAAGTGTCTTCTATTTGTAAGTTTGTGATGGATTCAGGTATATCATATAAAGTAGAAATAGGGTGGCATATGGATATAGGCTTGTTATCTTTTGAAATTTGATTTACAGGATTGAATGGGAAATGATTTTCATAGAAAATGACATTCCTAGATATGAAAATAACCTTTGATGAAAGATTGAACATAACATAACCTTTTATGCCTTCTTTATATCCTAGAAAAACACATTTGGAAGCTCTAGGTGAAAGTTTGGTACGACCTTGTTGAAGTGTGGAAGCATAAGCTAAACAGCCAAAAGCTTTAATTTAAATCAGAAATTAAATTTTTATTTATTTTTTTATATTAAATCACAAACCCATAATTCATATGCTTCTGGGTTTAACCGTTCTTATAATACCATTCTTGCAAATTTAAATTATGTTTGTGAGAAATAAAATATGTCAAATGAGATGTCATTGCGTAAATTTCAAAAACTTATGTGGAATCGAAAAAAGAATTACCTGATTTGAATACCCGAGTTAAAAGTTATGGTCTTCAGAAGTTTTACGATTAAATTAATTTTTTTTTTGAAAAAAAATGTGACACACGTCAACACCTGGTAAGTGATGCTTAAATTAGATGTGATTGCCTCTTTAGTGACGCATACATTAGGCGTGACTGGTGACACCCAAATTGGGCGTGATATTGTGCAATAAATGTATAATTATTTCTAAAACTGTAATAAATGCGTAATTAATTTATTAAAAAATATTAAATTAATTTTTTTCCCATTATCCGTTATATCAAATGCGTGAAAACACGTTACACATGTTGAGTTCCAAATTAACAAAATCGATAAGGTATATTTAAGACGAACCAAAAGTTTTCAGATCCAAGAATTGCAGTACTTAAATTTATTCCCACGGGTGCTTGTGAATTTGTACGAAAAAGATCAATAAATCCTCAAGATAATCTTTACACTGCATATATAATGAATAGGCTTTCTGCCATTTTTGGAAGGACAGTTTCCTTTTTCTTGACTCATGCTCTTCAATCTCCTTCCCTTTTGTTAATTATGCTCAGTCCTTCTGTTTTGCATTTCGTAAAATAACTGAAGACAAAAAAGCTGATATGGCGCATAACTATTGAATAGTTTGCTGCATGAAGGGATTGCCTGAGTAGCAGACACGACTTGATGTTTATCTTCACTATTTGATTAACATTTAGCAGAAAAGAGGTTGTTTTATCTCACATGCATGAGATGCAGTGAAATTGATTTTTGCTTCTTATTCCTAACTTCAGCGATTGGCTGCTGCTTATGGATCTGCCGGATTGCGCACTTCAACACGTATATTCTTAATCTTCCCAGTAATTTACTGGTAACAGTGAGAACATACGTGTTGAATGTTGCTCTTTGACTTTTTCCATGTCTTCAAGGCAGAAAAGCTGCCAATTAGGAATGGTAAAGCCAATTTTTCTCGTTTCAAATTATTATTATTTTTTAAAATAAAATCAGAAAATATTTAATCAAGAAAAAAAAAAGTGAAATAACTCAGAACAGTTGCTGATAGAAATAGTCAATTTTGCTATGAAAAATAGCTCTTTCCTAAATTAGCCATTGAAAACTCCTCACAGGGCAATTGGTTAACCCCACAATTTGGTATGATCAAGCACTAGCAAAGCTAAACTAATATTTACATAACCAATGAACCATACCCAGCAGTAAAAAAAGGCCAAATCAAAATCATTTTAGTTTAGAAAAATAGAATTGTTATTTATTACACATCATTCAACAGAGCAGAAAAAATAGAAATGAAAATAAATACATACTATACTTTAATATATCAGCAACGAGAATAATCCTTAGTTACTACTAGCAGCTACAAAAGAAGGAGGCTCGTCTCAAGAATTTGTACCTCAAAATGAAAAATTCCGTGCCACAGCAAGAGAAAAAGAGATCCTTTAAAGTACAAAAATGCATTTAAATCTGATCTTAGGAGTTTAAAAGCTTAGCCAATTGGTCCATTGTTCAGAAACAACCAATGAGAACGCGCCACGCAACTACACTCTCCCTCCCCCACATACGGTGAACCCCACCAGAACTCACCCGCGTCTCTCTCTTCTCCTCCTACTTGTTTCTGATTCAAAGATCTGCAACTCTCTCTCTCTCTCTCCCTCTCCCTCTCATTTTCACATGATTTTCTCTCTCTAGCCATGACGGATCCAACTGAGCCATGCACGTCTTCTTCATTGGGGTCCACAGCAAGGGACCCAAGCACCGTGGTTCACCCAAGGCGCGAGCCCTTCGAACACGGTCTCTTGCCCATTCCACGGCTCATTTTCTCCGACCCGACGCAAACCCTAATTCCCTTGAAGCAGAAGCTTCTAGAATTATCCTCAAACCAGCGAGTCAACTCGGCTGCAATCTCCGAGTCCTTGCAGATCTCCATTGACCACGCCAGGCTTGTCCTCGATACCTTGGCCTCGACTCTGCACTCAGACTCCGAACCTCTGGTCACCGCCAAGCTCGACGAAATCGACTCTGTCGGCGTCGACGTTCATGATCTGCTTCTTTTCCTCTACATTCAATCCTACAAGAGGCTCCTGCCGCGGACTCACAAGGACTCCGCCGCCGTCTCCGACGTATGGCCTTCCACTTCCGCCTTCGATGGCTACTTGTCCGCTCTCTCGCCGCTTCAGGTGAATTCTCCGTTTTCTTTCGATCCTTGCAATGTCCATGACGCAATTTAATTCGTTATTCGACGCTATATGATCAGTTTTGTGCATGGAGCTGTTACTCTGGATTAATGCATGACTTAATTCCTATAATTTTGGATTAATTTCTCGTTGTTAATATCAAATTCAAACCCTTGGATTAGGACTTTTTTTTTTAGCTGGCATTTGTTACTCTTCCGTTCGTTTTGATACTGACGATTTCATTTCTAGTGATTCTGTTGATTTGATACTCAAAAGGTGTGTTAATTTGGATTTGAATGTGTTGAAGCTTGTGCGCAGCAACAGTCGGCGGTTTATGCCATCGCAGGCTGACGAAGAGGCGCATCAGTTGTCTTACCTGCAAAAGCACTTGGCTAACATTCTGTCTCTTCTAGCAGAGCCTGTGGAGGGGGAAGGCGAAGAATCTCTGGTTTGTTAATCAACTGCATGTTTCCCATGGGTTGCTGACTTTGACCGCAATTCATTATTTCTTATATTCTCAATAATTTTTTTTTTGCATGTAGGTGCATTCTACATTTTTAATCTTTTGGGATCCATTCTTGTAATTCATATACTGTTTTGGTGACTTCCCATGCAAACCAGGAAGAGATATTGAATGTCATGTAAAGTAGTTTTGTATCATTGTTGTATGCTTTTTTTCGTTCCAGTAAAATGACATTAACTTTTTATTACTGTTATTTGCTCATTGCCATATATTTTGTTCAAACATGATATGCTTTGTGCATACACTGAAGACATCGGTTGTTAAAGGATTTTGGAGTAGATAGGTACCCTTTTGTGTCCCCTTCCAATATGATTGCAACTTTGTATTATGATTTTATGACGTATCACTAGCATCGCAATATCCTTGTGGAGAGCAGAAAACATGGTTCTGTTGTGTGCCTTACTTTCATTTGATTTAATTGGAGTCATGGGGGTTTGCATGTAAGAATAATAATCTCGTGCAAGTGCTACTGTATTTGGTCAAAATTCTTGTGTGCAATCCATATTTTTAAGGCTCATACCCAATTTATCAGTGAGCTGTCTCCTTCTTTGATATTTGGGACAATCTCTATTTTGATTTGATGAGGATGTTGGCCATCTAATCTATGTTGTTGATGCCAAATTCTCTTGATTTTACCATTAGCCCCCACTTATGCTAATTAATTTATTCTGTTTCACATGCATTTGGCAATGCATATATGCTTGGCTGTCATAGTAATCATAATAATGAAAGGATATGCCAGAATTACATTAAGACTTACTTTCTTTTACTTGTTGAGTCATCACATATCACATAGTTAAACAGACTACTGCCTTTTTGTTGGGGACATGATAAATTGTCTTAGACAGCAGTGGATTCCCAATTTTTTCCTTAGTGGACCCAACTTTGTAGCCTAAGATCATATAGTTTGTTACCGGAAGTAAAGTAAAAGGAATTTTTAGAAATTTCTTATGTTCTCTTTGATTAATTGTTTCTTTTCAGCAATTTATTTTCTATTGAATGTTTAAACTCTTATATCTTTTTCTTATAGTTCTTAATCTTATTATTATTTTGCTTATTTGATAGGTTTTAACCATGGATAGATTGGAGCACCTTGGGTTTCTAATTCAGTTTGGTGATAAGGGATCTGAAGGGAATTCATTGAGTCAATCTTCTCCTTTTTTTGCAAACTCGGATCCTGACATGCCTGCTGTTCCTGTTCCCGCTGCACAAGTTCATGATTGGCTCTTGCAGAATATAGCTTCTGCTTTGGAACATATTTCTGAACGGACTTCTTCAAAGGAAAACGGCCCAGCTAATGCCTCTGATCAGGATGTTGCTATGACTGATGCAACTGTCTCAGTTAAGCTCTCAACAAGTACTAGAGGTGCAATTTTTATTGAAGGGATCTCTAAATCGTCATATATGAAACATGCATCTGACATTAAAGGTTCCTCTGTTAAGGTTTGTTTCATACACATCTTCTTTCAATATATTTGTCTGTTTTTCAAGTATACTGTTATTTGCATTTTAGATTACAAATTTTAATATGTCATTGAACCTATTGATTCTAAGTAGGCTAGCAACTCTAAATATTATTTTTTTCTTATAAGGCCACTGATAGGTGCAGTTATATTCCACATAGGCATCTGCTTCTAATGAGTAGCTATTTAGCTCTTAATATTCCAAATTGATACAATTAAATAACTGATGCTTGCCTTTAGGATTATTCAGATACAGTTTTCTGTCTAGAACTTTGAAATCTGAAACTGCTAGAGTTTATCTGCTTTATGCCTGAACAAGTTATGTACATGTAGATTTAGGTTCATGATTTTAATATTATTCATCAGTCAGTGTTGGACATCATTGCTGCCTTATGCTGCACGTATCTTGTTGTTAATATGCATTAAAGAGTTGTACCTGAAATTGTAGATGTTGCATTGGTTTTGCGGTAGAAATTGTGTATCGAAAAAACTTTTAGGGATTTGTTATTACAGTTTAATTTTGACTATTGAATTTTTCAACATCTTTGCAAACTTAATTATTTGAGACAGATTTTAGCTCAAATATGCCTACACTTAGGAAGCTCTAAAGTGAGAAATGTTTTATTATCAATCATCTGTTTGACCGGATGTTATGCAAGTAAGGTCTTTAGAGCTTGAATTAGGGTTGGATGCCTGCATAAAAAATATATGTTTAATGATATTATTATATAGGCATATTTGAAAAGATTATATATAATAATCAATGCCAGCCCATCAGTTTGGAATGAGTTAGTTTGGTTTTTCAGGATGAGTTGGGTTTTGAGCATCTTTAAGCTTAAAAGCTTTTGGGATAACTAGTTCCTTGAAAATAGATGTCAGGATAGCTAATATTTGAAGTTTATTTTATTTTATTTTATTTTTGCTCTCAAACAGCACCTTATACATCTTACTTTGTGTGTTTTGGACATTGAGAGGTCTCTTTAGATTATTTTCAAAATAGGAATGCTAATATAAGTTATGCTTGGTCATTGCAGGTTCTAAATTGCCATGAGTCTGCCCTCTACATCTTAGCACCTTTGAGATATGCGACTGTCTATGGATGTTCAGATGCAACAATAGTACTAGGAGCAGTTGGCAAGGTAATAACTAGTAACTTTATGTCCCGTTTTTAAAAGGAGCATAATGAGTCTATTCATATAAAAGAAACAATTATGGAATTTGTTTTCCTTCTGGAATGTGGGAATCAATAATATGTTATCATTTTAAATGGTAAAGTGACTTACAAGGAAGGTGATACTGATATGAATTATGATAACTGTCCAGTGGGTTTCAAGTGAATGAGATTTTCTTAGGATTAAAGTTCTATTAGGTAATGGGAATGGAAATAGCTCTTTCTATTAGTTATTGTCTTACTAATGTAACCTGGAATATGATAAATTCTTGTAGAATACTATAACCAACATATGCTTATGGTGATTGTAGCCGTTGTATGACAATATGACATTATTTGGAAAATTATTTTTTCCTTCCATTTATTCATACACTGCCAAGATACTCATGAGTATAAGGAAATAGACATTGGGACTTGAAGAATATGAAGTGCTGCTCATTGGCTCTTTTTTTCTTTTTCACATATATGTGCATCCTTTTATTTTTCTCAAGTCAGAATCTTAGCCGTGTCATGTATTGTGAGTCCCATATGAAGTGTCAAAAACTCTGATGACTAAATTGGATATGCCTATGAACATGAGGTTGTCATCAGCACTATGTGTTTTTATTGGGTTGAATACCTTTTCTCACACACACACACACACACATATATTTACAATGTCTCTCTTCATATTTAAGAATGGAGAAGAAATGAAAAATGAAGAGATGGCAATCACTAAGAAAGACTAATGTGCAAAAGTAAAGACTTCAACTTTCTTTGGGTGGGGGGATGATGGTTGATGCCTAAACTTGTCTGTGCTTTGTGGACAGCCCTTCCAGGTATATGAGAAGTGCAAGAAAAGATAATTATTGATTCACACTTGCAATTATGCATGTAACAGTAACTGTTTTATTATTTTGTTACATGGATTCTGGCCATTCTGATTATTCTTACCTAAACTGATTGTCATCCATCATATAACACCTTTCGTGAAGCTACTTAAGGTGTCAGCTACTTTAAGGTGCCAGATTTTTTATTTTTTAATTATTGGATGTATCATCTGTGGAATCACTTGCCAGTTCAAAGAACTTCTACTTTAAAAGTTGCAACAAAATTATTTACTCAGCATATTAATAACCATTACTTATCTTATGCATACACATGCTGTCTATGTCGGGTAAGACTTGGTAACGGGGAGGCATTTTACTGAACTTCTGCCTATCATGAGTGTTAGAATAGCTTGCGCCTTCATTGGCAGGAAGTTGATATCGACATTTTTTTCCTCTTTGACAGGCTGTGAGAGTAGAACACTGTGAACGAGTTCATGTGATTGTAGCAGCAAAACGTATTTGTATTGCTAACTGCCGTGAATGTGTTTTCTTTTTGGGGGTGAACCAGCAACCTCTTATTCTTGGTGATAACCATAAGCTGCAGGTAAGCTTCTTCATTCACTGTTGCATGATTTATGAAGTTGCTAGCAAGTTGGTGCTCTGCCCTTCCATGTTGGCTCTTACATGAGAATGTAATTATGGAATTTCAGAATTGTGTTTAGCCTGATATGAAAATCCCCTCCAGAAAATACAAAATGATTGATTTGTGAAATTACTAGTACTATCAAATCACATGACAGTGATACATGAATAAATAAAATATTTGGATTGTAAGTTGTTTACTTTGAGCTTGTTTGTGGATCTTACTTGTAGGTATATGACGTGCTTGAGCTTCATTATTAGTCTAACTAAATTTATTTTACTTCTTGGTATTATTTTCCATTAAATACTAGTGTTTTGATTATTAAATTTTAAAACTCAGGGCACACATTGTCTATTACCTAGATGTAATTGATAAGGTGTGATTAATATAGTAGAGAAAAAGATATAGAAGTTTAACTGCATGATTAGGCTTTAAGTGATGAAATGAATAAACTCATAAAAAGTTTTGCAAAATTAGTATATTTGGTGCTTTTCAAGCAAGCACTTGAGTTTATCTTCAAAATCTAATAGCAGATTTTTTAACCATTGTTTTAGATCACTATAAATATGGTATTTTGTCTGTGGCCTTTACAAAAGGTCTGTTTTTTATGTTCACATTTCTGCTTCTTCTAGTGGTACTAGCTTCTGATAATGTATGTATAAATGCTCGCTCTTCTCAACTGGATTCATTGTTTGAAAACTTTCTTGCTCATAATGTTAACAGGTGGCTCCCTATAATACTTTTTACTCCCACTTGGAGGAGCATATGAATGAAGTTGAAATTCTGCCCACGGTGAATCGATGGGATGAACCTCTAGCATTGGGCATGATTGATCATCATGATTCATTATCTCATGCAGCAGGTGTCTCTGATGTTCAAGCTGAGTCTGCTACACGGGTAGACCCTGATCAGTTCACTAATTTTGTGGTATGAATCTTATTCTTTCATACTGACTTATAGGGGAAGTGAATATTTTTATTTTTAAATATACATTTGATGAATTTCAATATGTTCACTAATGGTATCTTGTCTGTTTTGTAAATTTTGGGGGATGGAGAATGCTCGAGGTGTATATTTCTTTCTTCTTTATTTAGTTATTTTTTTTTTTGTCCATATTGTTGGCATGCAGATTCCAAGCTGGCTTGGAGAAGAGTCCGCTGGGTCTACAAAAGACAACCCGTTCACATTACCAGATGCTTATATGGCATCTCAGCACAGAAATGTATGTCTACAGTGTTAATTGATGGAAATATTAGTGATTGGATTTCCAAATTTTTTGGTGCTTAAACATTAAAAAGCTGTATCTAAGTGAGTTATGTTTTAATTTTAATGAAATTGTATATTCTCTACAGCAAAAAAATTTAGGGGAGATAAGGCAACTCTTACGAGAAGCACCTTTAGAAGAAAGTCGTAAGCGAGAATTGTCATCTGCGCTCCATGTGTACTTCAAGGATTGGTTATATGGTAACTGTCATTCTTTTTCTTTAGTACCTTTTATTCTAACATAATTTTGACATCTACAAGGAGCACTCTGTTTTCCCATTAAATCATTTTTTTCTGCACATGTTTTTTGGAGATTTCTATAGTGACCATTGAATTCTATATTGAGTTTCATTCAACAATCTCCCAACAGTCAATATTACTGCAAATGGACAGGGAACACAGAATTTTCCATTTTTTTCTTGAAATGACATTGGCCTTTTGGTTTGGATGAGAAATTGTTTAGCGTCACTCATGAGTCTCTCTGAAATTTTAATCAAGCAACCCTCTTGATTTTCTAATTTTATAATCTCGTATATTTAAATAGCCATATCACTGAGCAATATTCAATGGCCAATGTTCTATTATTTATTTATGGCTTTTTCATGGATTTAATTTTTCTCGGCGTGATGGAACACCAGCATTCAGTTGTGCAGACTGAGCAAGAATCACCTTACTACGTTCCTCTGATTTAAGCATACATGCATCCATGTTCATATCATAGGATAACATAGGTTTCAGATATTTTATACAGAATATATTCTCAATGCTAACAACTGATGGGGTTAAGGGAGGACATAAATATTAATGCTTGTGTCAGACCTAAATTAGCGTCTATCAGAAAACAATTGATGAGAACTATATTGCAAACAGAGGGTTTTTGTAGTTTTGATCTGGCTGCTCTAATTATTGTGAAGAGGAAGTTAAAAAGATATTGCTAACAATTTGTTTTCTGTTGTGGCAGCTTCCGGGAACATTCGTCAGCTTTACTGTCTACAAGGCGATTGATCTTTGTCAGACGATGCAATGGTGCAGTTAATGATGGTACAGGACCAATGTTTCTGGTTTCCTTTTTGAACCTCCTCTTCAATTCCTATTGCCAATTCTATTGGCCCCATAGGTAGCTGAGATCAGATGACGTGAATTAGAATGCCCACCCATTTATGCGGTGACATCTCCGGTGCACAGAATGGAATGAAAATACAGTTGCTAATCTGATTGTATTATTTATTTATTTTTGTGAAAATAATTACTGTAATATTTTGTTAGCCTAAATCAATGGCCTTCATGAAAAATTCCACCTGCCAAGATCTAGTGTACTGCTAGTCTTGCAACTTCGAGTTTTTCCATTTAATTGAACTCTCCGGGAATTTCTGTTGTGTACTTGGGTTCTCTACGCTCTGTAAATTCACTGTGTAGCATTAACATGTCTGATTTACAATGTGCGGGAGATAGCTTTAGGACAATAAATGACTTAATTTTGGTTCAATGTACGTAGCTTATCGCTGTATTTTTTAACTTGATAATAAGTCTCTTTTTGCCCCCAGATACTGCTAATACCTTTTGTCTTTGTCTCCACTATTATTTCCATTTAGGTTAGAGGGGAAACGTAAATGGAGGTTAGGATTAATAACGAGACGGGACTGACAGCATGGTAAATGTGGGTTTCGTGATGTTGAGATGTTCCTCTCGTTATCATATGAATGTTATATGAAACGTTATATTATCTCGTAAGCCTCTTATATTACTAAATTGATTGAGAAAACCACATATTGACTCGCTCAGTAAATCCTTAATCATAAAGTCATTCAATCAGCCATCTCTTACGAATTAATTATTTCAAAAGTTTGAGTTATTAAAAAAAGACAATTAAAAAAACATGATGAATAATTCTTATATTTGACTCACCACGTTTCTTGAAACATAATGCACAGATAAAGCATCATATCAATCACCCTCTGAATCTTAAAAGCACCTCTTTAACTCTTATTTTTCTTTAGCAGAAGAAGGAAAGCAGAAAAAAGGCTATCTTAAATAACTGAAGGCAATCTATTGGGTTCTGCCATGCAGTACAAGGAACACAGCTCAACATATTGTCCTAATAACCTACATCCAAAATAACTGATATCTTAAATAACGGAATGGAGAATACTACCACGGTAGAATAAACAATTTAGTTTTTTTACCATCATATTTATAGCCATACTGACATTACTCTTCCATCACTTCTTACATATTTAATGTTTTTATGTTCCTCAATTCTAATCCCCGTTCCTCAATTATGCTACAAACATAATGAGCGAGGTAAAACAAAATCAAGAAAGACTACAATTAATGGGACTTTTAGGCTTAGCCTGCGGGGGCCATTTGAAATAGCTTTTCTGCTTGCTCAGGAAAGAAGGTAATAAATAAAAATGCACCTGAAAATTTCATAAAACAAAGAAAAGTCAACACAAGCATCAAGAAACTGTGATAAAAGATATTGAGAACTTACAAATAAGAACAGTTCCCAACACAGTTGAGATTTGCCCTTGGATTGTCACCAAACCAGCCTTGCCAGCATTCTGCAGCTCCGTGGAGCCAACAGAATCAAATGTCCCTACAGAATGGAAATATTTCGATTCTTATCCTACAAGCTACTTTACGTTGACTTCGAAAAAAAGGAGTCAATGAATTACTAAACCTGGTTTCACAGTTTGAAGGCCAGATGTTATGCTTGCTATATTTAAGAAACCAGCTTGCTCTAACTTATTTGCTGCTGCAGCAGACCTTGACAAAGAAGAAAGAAAATCTCAATTTCTTAGATTAGGATATTAAAACTCAATGCAAGTACAACGAAAGTCCAAGGATGCAAAATTATAGGAATTTGATGCATCTTTTTGTCCCCGTATGAAAGACATGTTGAAGTCCATGAGATATTGACTAAGATAATTTACTAAAGTCAACTCTAACATTCATAAAGATTTATGCAGAACACTATGTTGGTTCAGAAGAGATTTACCAGCCCAAATCACTATTCTTATCAGCAAACTATCACCCAAACACTAAAGTCATTGACTGTTTTTGCTAAGAACCCTCAGACTCACATAATGCTTGTTTGTTAGTAAATAATTTAGGTAACTTTCTCTAGTATCACATCTAGAATACGAAAATTTAAATCACTGTGAGGCTGAAAATGATGATCTCTATTATTACATACTTTTATCTAAACACACTTTCCTTCAAAGGTATTTTCTGCAAATGCCTTCAGGTGGTTTGCTAAAGTAAACTGAGTTCTGGTGAAGGTCACCTTTTTCATTCTAACCTCTTGAATCTTATGCATCTATACAAAACTTGATCTTGTCTTCTTATTCAAGATAAATGAACCTTCATCTTCCTTTATACAGAAACAAGTACACCTCAGATAAAGGTTTTATTCACATAAGCCATCCATCTCATTCAACTCAGAAATTTGACAGCATTCCATGCATGCACTGCCAGAAGTAGTTATTGCCATTCTCTTTGTCAAAATCTAAATCGTCCTAAATGTTAAGATATTTGGCAAAGCCAAAGAATGATTTTTATCCACAACACTCTTCTCAATGAGTTTTTAATTCCAAGTTACACTACATGCAAAGCACACTCTCAAATACAACATGGGTATTTGGCACCTCTTCTAAGCTCATACCTTCATAGGACAACACTGCAATCTCTTCTTTCACTGCTAAGTGGCCAACTAATATTGAATAATCGGACCAAGGCTAAATCTCCAGATTCTCATTCATCTGACATTTAGATTTTAGACTGTACACAATGATTATATTGCTGGATCATGCACGTTCTGAGGACGTAATTTTGGAAGCCAATCATAAATAAAGAATAAACAAACTAAAGCAGAATTGAGGTCTCTATGCTAGTAAGAAGAATGTCAATGAAAGCTTCCTATCACCATATGACCATGGACATTTGGGGTGTAATTAGCAATCAAATAAGTTAGTAAATCATATACTAACCTCAGTCCTTCCTGACATACAACCAAGAGTTTACTTTCAGGTGTAAACTGGCTCTTAACAGATTCTACAAACTCAGGATTTAGCTTAGTGAATGGTAATCCAAAGAACAAGCCGGAAAAATTATTGTGAAGAGTCCTCTTTATAATTGTACCTACAGAAAGTGAATGTGATGAAGTACTAAAATCGAAAAACAAAAGATGCATATATAAAACCTTTTTGGAAGGAGAAATTCCATACCGAGATCATTGTCTTGATTTTCAATAAAAAGAGGCACATGATAACATGATTTTATATGAGCACGTTCAAACTGAGTCTTGTCCCGTATATCCAGAACTGAATATCCATCGATTGCTACAAGCTCCTTCGCTTTTTCAGCACTTACATACTCAACTTCTGCTTTTATTGTCAAACTTCTCCTTCTAGGTAGCTTCCCTGGCACGGCCCTTGCATTGTGAGTTTTTAATACCAACCAACATGTCCCTAAGTTGCTGAAAACACAACCTTAATCCCTCACAACCATGTCCACATAGATTTTTAAACACTTAACTGAACTTTCCCTTCATTGTTTACATCAAGATGATTAGTTTGCATGGCAGAGATTTTAAAAATATTAAATGCTGGAAATCTGAGAAAATTCCCAAGATAGAATAGAATTGCTTGTTTTCATGTTATGAATTTGTTATTCTAACACTAAAACCATTGAACATATGTTAAAGAAAAATCAAACGTAAGATGAGTTACCTGGAAGAGGAAAGACAGGAGGTGTAGTAACAAGTTCCTGCCATTGAATGAAAATTCAGTGTGTCATTCTTATCCTTGTGATGTGAACTAGGCTTTGAAATTAACACACCCTAGCCAACGATTTAATTTAGTGGGCCATGAAATTTGGGATCAGCAATGGTTTTCCGCCACGTGGCAACTAACTATGATCCTGCGGATATATGCATCCGTAATCTTAGCTTTTATAAATGACATGAAAAATAAAGAATTTAGATGTGGGTTCCGGAAATAAAGGATTTGGTAAACAATACATCAGGGAACCATTGATTTTAGCACAATAAAATACAATACGGCTAATAAACTTCAAAACATTGGGGCTAAAATATACACATGCTAAACACAAGTAAACAAATAGGCAAGAACAATATAACACATTAAAGGCAATATCACAACATTAAAAAATGATTTTAATTTGTATCCACAATAATATGCTAATATATGAGTGTATAATAGTGTAACTTTTTTTATTAATGGAAGATCAAAATTATTATATAATTGAATCATTGTTATGCAACCAAAATTACATTTCTACAAAGGGTTAAGTTAGTCTCATGTAACATAAGATAGAGAGTTTTTCCTACTGACCCTTCGATATCCGTGCTTGTCTTTTTTCTTTTTTTTAAAAAATTAATGGAGCTCACACATGTTGAGTCTATCACATAAGATACCATATCTCCTACAGCATAAGAATAATAATTCCCTTCTACAAAACCCTCTCATGCTTATTATTGTTTTTAATACATTCGTGGGCCTATGCCCAAACAAAGAAGAAACTAAGCAATTGTCGAAACCCTTCGGGGAATATTATATCTTACGGTTCTTTAGAGCTAGGACCAAGTATCTTATGTCTTGAGGGCTACTTGCCCATTTGAGCCTGAGATTAACCTGTAAGTCCGAGCCCAATGGCATGAACCCACTTAAATCGTAGAAATCCCACCGTGTATTAAAGTTCTACCTTATGTCCCTTCTTTTATACTTAAGAGACGGTTATATTTATAACTTCTAATATAACTTCTTTTCACTTATAATATTTTACCATCAGATCTTAACTATTAATTTTTATTAATCTGACCATTATTATTTATTGAGAATTAATAATTAATTAATAAATATATCCCAATAAACGATAATCATTAAATTAACGAAAATCAACGATTAAAATTTAATTATAAGAAATTGTAAATATAACATCCCTTGTATTTCTAATCAATTTTTTTTTATTATGAAATTGGCTTAAACCTTGCAGTATCTTTATAGATAACATGAAAATCTCCGGTATTGATCAAACTATTTCAAGACCACCCATTCTTGATTCATAATAAGTTGCTAGTTAGCTATGCGCGTAGACGTAATTATGCAGAAGGCTGCCAAAGAATCTGAACAATAAGTCAGCACCAGGAACGAATCTTCATGCAACTGATGCACCTGAAATTTAATACAACTGATGCACTGAAGTTGATGCACTGAAGTTGAGTGCAACTGTCATTCATTTATCCTAGACTACGTAGGCAGATTCGTATAAATTTCTAGCATCCAAAAATCCGCCTACGTATTCTAGAATAAATGAATGACAATTGCACTAAACTTCAATGCATCAATTGCACGAAAGATTTGTTCCGGCACCCGGCACCAGGTCTCTGCCACACCATTTATATCATTTCTAAATGGTTGAAAAGCAAAAACACGTGACTAAAACCGTTGGGTGCAGTATCAACATACCTCAAGACATCATTCCTTATTCAAATTGTATTGACAATCTTAAAGTTACAACACCAAGCTCTACCACACGTTTCAGCTTCATATATAATGTTCATCACTTCATCCCATGGAAGAAAATGGACTATTAGGTAATTTATGGCCACGGAGGACTAACATGCAATTTAGATTAACACAATAGCACATTTATTGGAATTGAACCAGTTCAGCACCAGCAACTTAGAAAAGAAAATTATGGAAAGACAGCCCAGTATGTCATTCCAACTCAGAAAACAAACAACAAGCTCAACAAAGAGTGATCCACTCTCTCCTATCAACTTGAAATGTCTTCGGTCATAAAGGTGCATTAATTAACAATTATGCATCAGCATCAGGACGAGGTCTTTTCTTTACTGTGTAAGCAGCGTACTCAACATCATCATCATGTTTTAATTTCTGACCTCCGAAATCAATATATGCAGATGTGAATGCCAGTGCTGATCCAGCTGAAATTGCAGTCGAGATGCTCCTTCCTACAACAGAGTGGACAGCAGATAAACTTGTTAAAAAAAGTCAGATCCAGGGAGACTAATTTAGATTATAAAGTTCGTAATCCTGGTTTAGTAATTCATCAGGTCCAGAAAGGTAACTTAGCACTCTTAATAAGGTTATAAAGGAAGGGTTGAACACCATCCTCAGTAAGCATGTTTAAAGTAGATCCAATGCGGTTCACAAGAAGAAAAAAATGCAAATGATGAAAATCACGGGTAGTCCATGTACAAAGTAGTTGATTAGGATCAAACAACTTGACATGATGCCCTATATATGCACACAAGTGGAGAAACTCAGAAAAAACTTGAAAGGTTAGCAGTATAAGTCAATAGTGATGACAAGAAACTAAAAAACATTTAGAAAAAAGGAACAAATAGAGCAACATAAGTAATAAAGAAGTCAGAACTTTTAAAGTAAAAAGATATAAACAAGTCTTGACTAATTACAGATATTTGGAGATATCTTACATCCCAGCAAGTAAATAGGACTGTAACCAAAAAAACAATTAGATGCATCAAATAGTTTTTTTTTTTTTTTTTTTGGTAAATTGCATCAAATAGTTATTAATAACTATATACGGACTCAGAAGCCAAGAAGAATTATTGAGTTGTCATTAGAACCATCTATCACCAAGATTGTTCCTTTTGAAGATTTTAGGCACATATCGTTGAACTAAATAATTCAATGAGCTAGCATAATCCAATGCAATAAACTCTTTTACACAGTACAAGGCCGCTTTACATGATTGGAGAAACTTGCAGCTTAAGTGTATACACAAACATAGAGATAAACATAGAAAAGCAGAAACAATGTGGAAGAGCATCCTTGAATGCATGAAATAAGTATAATACTGCTTAAAACTTATAGCAAGAAAAGAAATTAATCACCGACATCACTATTTTCCATGTTTACTTGAAGCATTATAATTTGTTACATGAGGCAATAAAATTAAAAGTGAGCCTCTGCAAACTATAACAAGGGTCATAATATAATCTCCTAGCACCCAAAAAAAAATCTATTTCATGTTCTTACTAGAACATCATGCTACCAACCAATGGACCAAGTACAATTGAATGAAAGCAATTCAGAAAGTATAATTCATAGCCTGTCTTTTGTGACAAAAAACCTCCAAATACAAGAAACCTCCAAATACAAGGATCCCTGAATGACAGCAAAAAAGCACAAGATGTCAACATAAATGTCAGATTCATTGCCATAAAATCAACAAGCTTTCTAGAACTAGCTGAAATAACATAAGAGATATGGAATGAAAGGATTGGCCAAAGATACCCCCCTCATGCACATAGAAAAACAGACACACAACCACAAGAAGATCAATACTTGCTAGCCAAAGGAACCCAACAAAAGCCAACGATAGATTAGCTTCCTTGGCAGACATTAAAAGCACCAGTGGCCATCTAGCACAATGACATAATCATGATAAAAGAAGAGAAAACATAAAGTTCAAATACACTAATTTTCAGAATGAACTGGATCAAGTCCTTGTTTATATGATGCTTCTCCATTATCATGCCTAAATTAGATTATGGGAGAAAATATACAAAGCACTGATTGAACTTTGTTCACTATTATCAACAACAAATCAGTAGCTTAATACGAGTAGCCAGATTCTAAAATCTAGATATTAAAATATGCAAATTCTCTGGCATAAATATTTGTTAGAGGAAAGGGCACCTTTGTAACCAAAAACAGTTGCACCAGCAACGAAAGCACCGATAGCTCCATTATACAGATCCCTTTTCATCCTATAGTTTTGCAACAACTGTTCCACACCTATGAAGATTCCTCCTATGGCAGCAAATGTCAACCCATGGTTGCCCATCATCTTAAAAGTTCTTATCAGCCCAGGAAGAGCAACATTTCTCTCAACCCGAGGAACATCATACCAGGTGGCAACTACAGTACCCCAGATAGTGCCAGCAACTAAACCAGTTGTTGCACCCTTGATAGTTTTCATTAGGGAAGAATCCTCTTCTTCCAAGTACCTACGTTCTGCAGGGTCCACCATGATTTTCTCTGCACAGCAACAAAAAATTGCGAAAGGAAGACAAAAGTTATACCTTCGATCAATGATCAAATCACTACTACCCATTACTCATGCCAGAAGATGCAGTTAGATCACAACATCCCACACTACAAGCATTTACCTCTGAAACAGAACAGGGAAAATACAATTTAACTTCCACTAAAACGCAATTTTGATAGGAATCCTTTCCAAATTTCTAAATTTGGAAATTTCTAATTTCTAACCCTAAATTTTGATAGGAGTCTAACTCTAAATTTCTAAAAATCATAATGCTTTAAAAAAAATAAAAAAAAAGTACACAGCGTATATTTGCCACTGGGGGCTTACTGATGATAAATTTCTAGAACACCTCATTTAACATTATTTCATTTTTCTTTAATATGTAATTTAAAAAAATAAAAATAAAAATCCACCGTTAAAAAAGAATGCATAATATAATTATCCGTTGCTGGAAACAGTAATGGTATTATTAACAAGTTGAAATCGCTGAACCACTTCCACAGTAAGACCAGATGATAATCGATCCAGAAAAAACAAAAAAACAAAATGAACTCCAAACCACACAAAATAGCATAAGTCTAATTGGAAAAACATGGAAACATCGGCAGTAGCGAACGAAGCATAGAAATAATAATAATGATAAAAATGAATCTAAATAATCAAATAATCAGATCGAGGAACATTATTGAAACATGCGCTATTTAAAGGGGAAATCAGAGAGAAAACCCTAAAATGATGTATAAACAAGGTAAGCTATTATGCTATGCTATGCCATGCCTATGGATGGGTTTTCGAGAAGAGAATAATTCACACACAATTGCAATTGCAATTGCAATGTCGATAAAGAAGAAAAAGAAAGAGAGGTAGGTATAGTTGACCTGTGAGAAATTGAGAAGAGAAACTCGAGGTTGGGGATTAGGAAGCGACTCTCTCTGAAGTGTAAACTCTGAACTGCTTTTACAGCCAGCGTAGCGTTGCTCCTTGCCGGTACTACTCCTATAAATAAACACTCAAGAGTAATGTTGATCTGCACAACATAATAATAATAATAATAATAATAACTGAAATAATTATATAAAATTGTGGAGTTTATTATTATTATTATTATTATTTTTTGAAAAAGTAGTGGACCTTGTAATCTTATCTCTGTTGTATGAGATAATTATCTCATGCAACATGAGTTTAATAAATCCCTAATAATAATTTGTCTATTATTACACTTTCACCCTTATTTTTTTTTCTTATTAATTATTTTCTGTAATTTTTTTCCATCCAAATTCATATTTAATACTATTAGTTATTAAATTAATTTATCTATTTTAGCCTTATTTTATATTTTATAGTTTTGTCTATCAAAAACAAAATCTGACCATAAAAATTTATAGAGCTAAATAAAATTAATTATCCTAAATAATAATAATAATTAATTTTAGAATAATTAATTTTACCCTAAATGTAACCATAGTGCTTTACTATACTCCAATGTTACACATGCTCACTTATTTATTCTCTGAAAAAGTTAGCATAAAAATATACAAACATGAGATAAATCTCAGTAATATTGGAATTTTCGAACTATAATCAATTCAGTCACTTTAGCGGAAAATATAATTCTCTCAAAATATGTTTATAATAAGAAATTAATATCATGAATATATATATATATATAAGCAAGACCTTTGTGAGTTCTTCATTGACATACTCAAACCTTTATGGGCCTACGGTATACCCAAACCTTTGTGGGTTCTACATATAAACATATAAAGAAAAGTATAGTCTTTAAAAAGAAATGACTAATGCTCAAATTATGTGAATTATGTATGTTAAAGGTTCTGTATAGCGGAGCTCAAGCCATGATAAGGCGTTTTTTATCCTATAACCATATTATCTCCTTATTAGTCAGTCACATCAGAATCATTCAGTATGTCTTGGGCAGTGCCCCACACCAAAAAAAAAGATTCTCTCTCAATATTATCTTCCTCTTTTATGTCCCCTAATTCCTTCTTTTCTTCTTTTTTATTTCTCCTTTCCTTTATCTCGGCTTCCTTATTCTCTTTTCTGTTTCCTTTTTCTTTCGAGAGTCTGACGTTTCTTTCTCGGCTCTCTATTTCCTTTCTTTTTTTCTCCTCATGTTTTCCTTCCTTCCTATGAGGGCACACATACACAGACACACGCACACATGTTGATTTTTTTCCTTTACTTTTTTTCTAAAAATAAAAATACGCACACATGTTGATTCTTTTTCCTTTACGTTTTTTCTAAAAACAAATATACGCACACATGTTGACTTTTTTTTCCTTTACGTTTTTTCTAAAAACAAAAATACGCACAAACACATATGTTGATTTTTTTTCTTTTACGTTTTTCTAAAACAAAAATTAACTAACTAATCATTGCATATAAATAAGATTCTAAAAAAAAATCTATCTGACTAATCATTCATATTGATAAGAATTTTCTGTTTGGCTTAAATAGGTACTTCTACATATTCCTTACTTGTTATTATCACGTTATTTTAATATTTTAATAATTTGATATTTATTTATTTTAAATTTTGTATTCATATTTACTATATTATTATTATTGTATTTTTTAATATTTTATTTTTATTTTATTATTATTATTTATTTTTAATTATTACGCTGTTCTCGTAAATCAGTGTTTCATTCATACTGTTTCGACTCTTCTTGCATCATTTTGGCGCATATTGCGCCATTATAAGACAACATTTGGCGCTTCTTGCGCCGTTTCAACATTTTCTAAGCTTTTTAGGGCATGTTATATCAAAAGAAGGAGTGTTAGTTGATCCTAGTAAAATCTCAACTATAATACACTGGGAGAGATATAAGACCACAATGAAATTGATAAATTCTTGATTTACCATGTTTTTATGCTAAATTCTACAAGAATTATATGGTAGATTGCATGGAATTCAAGGTGTTATATGATAAAATCATAAAGATTTAAAAATTGAGCTAATGTTTTGATATCTTGCATATTTTGAAGAAAAATCCACAAGATTTGGTGCTAAGAAGTGATCAAAGAATCATAACAAAATATTTGAAGCTCAATCTGAACCAAAAGAAACCAATGCAAGCCCAGTCAACCCAATCTGCAGGATCTTAAATAAAAACAGAAATAAATCAAGATTTGATTGGGAATTGATAGAGATTCATGTGGAGATTTGATGAAGAATTAAAAGATATGACTTCAAAGGTTATAAACAGGGAGCTTGGGGTCAATTCAATCACTCATTCACAGACACACCACGGGAAATACACAGAGACCCAAAGGAGGAATCCTGTTGCGGAGCGTTGGAGCACTGGGGAACCAAGTAAACATCACACCAATGGAGGCTTGGGGAACTATTTTCTTTCTTATTGCTTTTGAATTCGGTATGTTAGGCTAAGTTTTTCTGTAGTTAGGGATAGATGAAACTCAATTGAATCCTTATGTTTATGAATTAAATTGTCTCTGAATTCTTCTCTTTTTATATTTGAATAAATTTATCTGTCTTTAATGCTTTCTATTAGTTTGCTCCTTATAGATTGATTTAGGGGAATTGTATGGCAATAAGGTTGTTGGTGCATGAACCCTGATCTGCTAAATTTATCACAATCCTTGTGATCTAGGGATAGACATAGGGCAATTGTGCAATCTTTAAATTTTTGATCTTAATGCATGTTTTCTCTGGGAATAATCGGAGAACTAGAGTTCTTTCAAGATCACATAGATTTAGGGTAACAAGGAATTGAACCATAATTAACTTAGAAAGAATTTATTGACATTATATTAAAAGAAGATTCTTGACAGTATAATTCATAGCATATAGAGGAGATTGGGAAAAGTCGAAACCCTAACTGTGCTTGTTTTAAATCTTAATCAATCATCTTTTCAATTGCTTTCTAATTTTGAATTTTAATTTGCATGTTATTAATTATTTTTAATTTCACTTCTCTTCATCTCAATCTTTGTTGTCCAACTAAATCATTGTTAGCGAACTAGTGCTTGAAAACCAATCCTCGTGGGAACGATCTCGTACTCAATACACTTTTATTACTTTTACGACCGGTGCACTTGCCGAAGTCGCAACAGAAATCAAAAGTTTTCTAGGATTGACAGCATATTATAGAATGTTTATTAAGGAATTTTTACAACTAGTATTACTTTTAACTAGGAAGGGAATTCCTTTTGTGTGGACACAAGAGTGTAAGGATTGTTTTTAAAATTTTAAAAATAAATTGATATCTGCACTAATTTTGATAATTCTTGACCCATTGAAAAATTTGAAGTTTACAGTGATGCATCTAGAAAGTGATTAGGATGTGTCTTAATGCAAGAAAGAAAAGTTGTAACTTATGCATCAAGACAATTGAGACTTTATGAGGAAAATTATCCAACTCATAATTTAGAATTGGCTGCAGTAGTTTTTGCACTTAAAATTTGGAGGTATTACTTGTATAGGGTCTAATTTGAGGTTTTTAGTGATCATAAGAGTCTTAAATATTTATTTGATAAAAAAGAGTTAAATATGAGACAAAGGAGATGGAAAATTTTTTTTTGAAATATTATGTTTTTGAACTTAAGTACCATCCAAGAAAAACAAATGTGATAGCTGATGCTTTAAGTAGAAAGTCTCTACGCGTGTCACATTTAATTATCAAAGAAATGGAGTTATTAGAAAGATTCAGAGATATGACATTATCTGTGACTGTGTTGCCTCAAAGTTTAGGTATTAGTGAAATAAGAGTGGATAATGGGCTAATAGATAAAATTAGAGAAGCTTAGCAGGAGGATTCTGATTTTGAAAATTTTATGGAACAGAAAGGATTTACCAAAGAGGAAGATAGTTTGGTGAAATTTCAAGAAATGATTGTTGTACCTAAGAAAGAAGATATTGTGATAGAAGTTTTGGATAAGGCACATAGCAGTAAGTTCACAATTCACTCTGGTTCCCCTAAAATGTATCAGGATTTAAAAAAGATGTTTTGGAGGCCAGGAATGAAAAAAGATATTTCCAAGTATATTTCAAAATGTTTAGTCTATCAAAAATTAAAAATTGAACACCAAAAGCTTTCAGGATTATTTCAGCCATTAGATATCCCAGAGTGGAAGTGGGAAAGTGTAGCCACTAATTTTGTGATCGGTTTATTAAGAACTCAAGAGGGATGTGATGCATTTTGTGTAATCATTGATCGATTAACCAAATATGCTCATTTTCTACCAATTAGAGCCCAGTATTCTATTGAGAGGTTAGCCTGATTGTGTATAAAAGAAATTATTAAATTTTGTGGAGTATCTTTAAGTATTGTGTCAGATAGAAACCCTAGATTTACTTTTAGATTTTGGGGATCTCTGCAGCGAGCCTTTAGAACTAAGTTGAGACTTAGTACAACTTATCATTCTTAAATTAATGGTCAAACTGAGAGAACCATTCAAACTTTAGAGGATATGTTAAGAGGTTGTTTTCTTGAACGAGGAGGTAGCTGGGATAAATAATTGCCATTAATAGAGTTTGCTTATAACAATAGTTACCACTCTAGTATTAGAATGGCTCCATATGAGGCACTTTATGGATTAGAAATATAGTTCTCGAGTGTGTTGGTATGAAAAAAGGGAACAATAATTGTTGGGATTGTAATTTGTCTAAGAAACCTTGAGACAAAGTTAGATGATCAAAGAAAATTGAAAAAGCTTAAAGGAGACAGAAAAGTTATACTGATAACAGGCAGAAACCTTTGGCTTTTGAGGGAGAACATGTCTTTCTAAAATTTTCTCCTACTACAGGTGTAGGCTTGAGTCATGACTCTCAAAGTTAGGAAATTAAATCCTTGATACATTGGTCCATTTCAAATACTCCGAAAATAGGGCCAGTTACATACCAACTTTCCCTTCCACATCACTTTTTCAATCTCTACAGTGTTTTTTATATTTCTCAGCTTAGAAAATATGTCTCAGATCCCTCTCACATTTTTTATATAGACCGAGTATAAGTTAAAGAAAATCAGACTATTAAGACTAGATTAGTTCAATCCTTGACAAAAATTTGAAACAACTCAGAAAGTAGAATGATTCCGTTAATCAAAATATGCTGAGAAGGACTTTTACTACACGAAGCTACATGGCAAAGAAAAAGAAGATTTATGGCAGAATTATCCAAAAAATTTCTTAGAAGGTATGTCTAAATTTTGAGAGCAAAATTTTATTTAGGAGAAAGAAAATATAATAGTCCAATAAAAAATAATAATAATTAATATATATATATATAATAAAAATAAAAATAATACGTGTATAAAATAATAAAAAATAAAAAGAAGAATAAGTAAATATATATATAAGTATTAAAATAATATTATATAAATAATAATAATATATAAAAAATATCATTTGGCAAGGAGAGGGCCACGTGGAACACCCCCCTCCAAGCCATAATAATCATAAGCTTGGACTTTAATTAGTGATAAGGTAATCTTAATTATGTAAATATTCATGATGTAAGACATTACAAAAAGAAAAAGAAGATCAGCGCTGATGTGTGTATATATATATGTTACCCCATTCACTTCTAATTATGTTTTGGGAGTTAAGAACAAAAAGTTGAGAAAGAATAAAAATTTGTAGAGAGGAAAAGAGAACACGTAGAGGTGAGAAAGAGAAAGAAGAAGAAGATAAAAACAAAGGAAGATAATATTGAGAGATTAAATTTTCTTTCATTTTTTTTCTTTTTAGTTATTATCTTAAAGATATTTTTAGAAAGTCGTAATAGTAATGTTATTCTGCTAAATTTCTTTCTTAAATTTATTTTTTTAACTTTGTTCTTACTTTTAATTTTATTCTAGAAGATTTTTTTTTAAGATTGATTATTAGATTGATGAATTATTTGATACTAAATGAATATTAAGAGAATGTGTAAATTTTAACTGAATGATGCTGTTGTAAACTGATCCACAGAGTTTGGGTTCAAATGGTTATATGGTAAGGGATACCTTATCATTGGTTTGAGCTCCGCCAATTAGACTATTTCACACGTAGAGACCTACAAATTTGGGCTTAAATTAGCTTCACTTAAGTATTACACAATTTATTACTTATTATTATTTATGAAAGTATTTCATTTTTATGAAATTATATGAGAGAATGATATTTTCGTTATTACGACTAGAATTGTGATAGTTAGAAAATCTCAATATTACTCAGATTTTTCTCACGTTGTTTGTTTTATGCTAACCTTTTCAAATAAGCATCATGCCTATGTTACGTTTTTCACAGAACAATCCAATATTTATCCAAATCAACAAGGAAAACAGATATATTAACACTCTTTTGTATTATTCAGATGTAAAAGAACACTCTGAAACATAGATTTGTCCATCTTAAAGGAAAATTACATCAAAGCCAAACCAGCAAATTACAATGTAAAAGAAAAGATAACCGTGAGACAATTCTAGAGGTCCCACACTCTCCCAAGCACTCGCTTCTCCAATATTCAGCCCCTTCTTCCGTTCCTTCCCACTCTCCATATAACCAACTCATGGCACTGTACGCATCATTCAGTTAAGGGGTATTCTTGGGACTTCCTACTGATGACATGTCATCATCTGAGAGTTGCTCTTCTGTGGCATTTGGGCCTTGCTTATCTTGGATCCATACACTCCTTGCTTTGTCCCTTTTGTAAGTCTTAAGCCTGATTGTATCAATACTCCCTCCCATTTGTACAACCTTGTCCTCAAGGTTGAATTGAGGAAACTGACTGTTGATGACTGCAAACTCCTCCCACGAATTTTCAAAGATTGGTAAATGGCACCATTTAATCAACACTTGAACCATGTCCTGGACAGACCGCCTTACTCCCATAAGAGCTTTGGGTTCCATCTTTAATTCCCAATTATCACTAAGGACAAATGGAAGAGGTTGGATTGTAGTAGCCACCTTGACTTCCTTCTTAAGTAAACTAACATGAAAAACAGGATGTACCTGGCAACCCGATGGGAGGTGTAAACGGTAAGCTGCTTCACCAATCCGTTCCAGCACTTGATAGGGTCCATAGAAGCGTGGGCTAAGCTTCTCATTGATGTGTCTAGCAATCGTTTTAAGACGGTATGGTTGGATTTTGAGGTAGGCCCAATCCCCCACCGCATACTGGACGTCCCTACGGTGTTGGTCAGCAAAGTGTTTCATTCGATCTTGTGCTTTGAGGATGTGATGCTGCAAATCTTGCAAAATGACATCCCTCTCCTCCAAAGTTTGAGAGACTGCATCAACTGAAGGAATAAACGTCCCACACTTGAACAAAGTCGGCGGATCCCTGCCATACAAAGCTCTAAACGGGGTCATGTCCGTTGCATCTTTGAACGTCGTGTTATACCAAAATTCAGCCCAAGGAACCCATTTGGGCCATTCCTTGGGTTTGGTGCAGTAAAAACATCGTAGATAGGCCTCAAGACAACGATTAACCACCTCTGTTTGGCCATTGGTTTGAGGATGATACGCTGTGCTATAATGGAGCTTGGTATCTGCACACTTGAAGAGTTCAGTCCAAAAATGACTTAAAAAGACTCTGTCACGGTCTGAAGTAATAATGGCAGGAAAGCCATGTAACCTTACTATCTCTTTGACAAATAATTCAGCCACCTCCTTAGCCGTATATGGATGTTTGAGGGGGATGAAGTGAGAATATTTGGTGAACCGGTCAACTACAACCAATATAGTATCAACTCCCCTTGATTTTAGGAGTCCCCCAATGAAGTCTAAGGATATATCCTCCCAAACTTGAGTTGGAATAGGCAGTGGTTGTAAAAGCCCAGCCGGGGTCAGATTGAGGGACTTACACTGTTGACAGATATCACAACCAGCCACATAATCCCTTCCCAATAGACCACTTCAGCCAACCTTTTGTACGTGCGAAAGTACTCGGAGTGGCCACCGACCCCAGAATCATGGTACTCTTTCAATAAGGAAGGGATAAAATTAGAGGATTTAGGAAAAACCAACCTGCCATTATAAAAGAGCTTCCCTCCTTTCCTGGAGAATCCTTTATGTGCATCAGGCGCGATCAGCAAGTCCTGAACGATCCCCTGCAGTCTTGCATCCTGCTGTACCTCCCTTCCTAAATCATCCAAAGCTGTCCACTGCACCGTAGACAAAGCTGCAAAAATCATTTGTCTGGACAAGGCATCAGCTACTTGGTTGTCCTTCCCTGGTTGGTATTGAATCTCAAAGTCAAACCCCATCAGTTTGGATATCCATTTCTGTTGATTTTCACTCAGAATTTGCTGTTCAGTAAGAAACTTCAGGCTCCTTTGGTCTGTCTTGATAATGAAATGATTACCCATGAGGTAATGCCTCCATTTCTTGACTGCAAACACTATGGCCATGAGTTCTTTCTCGTATACAGATTTGGTTTGAGCCCGAGTGGAGAATCCTTGGCTCATAAATGCAATCGGTTTATTATCCTGAGTGAGAACCGCTCCAATCCCCTTCCCCGATGCATCAGTGACAACTGTAAATTGCTTGTTGAAATTCGGTAGAGCCAACACTGGTACTGAGCTCATCATCAACTTCAATTGATGGAAACTATCATCGGCCTCCTTATTCCATTGAAAACCATCTCTCCTTAATAACTCCGTAAGAGGCTTTGCTATTGAGCACCTGAATGGACGAATATTGGGCACCTGGCTCCCTGTTTTGAGGTGTATTGCATGATCTATGGCTCGAGCTGGTGGCAGCTCCTTGGGTTCCTGGAAAACCTCCTCAAATTCAGAAAGCAGCTGATCTATCTCAGCCCACTGTGCTTCATCTTCCAGATCCTCTTCTTCTGTCGAATCTACATAAAATCTATGTGCCTGATTCTTTAAAGCCTTAGTGATGGATCTGTATGAAGCTCCCGACCTAGACAGCGAAGAATCTCCTTTAATGGTGGTCTCCTTCCCCCTTTCTCCATATTTGAGAGTCATCTCCTTGAAGTTTGCTTTGATTTCCCCCAATTGAGTGAGCTATTCCAACCCCAACACTACATCAGCACTACCCAACTCAAAGAGATACAAATCTTGTTTGATTTGGGTCCCCTGAATATTGATGTTGACCCCATGACAAACCCCTTTACATCCCACCTTACATCCATTTTCGATTTCTACATGATAAGATGGAGTATCAAAAATGTCCAACCCCATTTTTTCTACCATCTCCCTCTTTATAAAATTGCTTGATGCCCCACAATCCACCATAACCACCACCTGCTGACCTCTGATCTCCCCCCATACCTTAAGTGTTTGGCTTGAAGAGAGCCCTAACAGGCTTTGTAAAGAGAATAGCAGCGGTTTTTCCAGCTCACCTGTGTCCACAACCGGAACTACCTCAACTTCTTCCCTTTCTCTCTCGCCTTCTTCCCCGATTTCGTCGTCCACCAACAGCAAATGCAACTGACGAACTTGGAACTTGTGGTTTGAGTGCCAACGATCCCCACACTTAAAGCATAAGCCCTTGTTTTTCTGGTCACGCCATCCCGCGGTTGACAGCCTCCTCACCTGACCGGTATCGTTTTCTCCGGCGCGAATTTCAGCACCCGGGGTCATCGTCTTCGTGTTCGTCCCTTCGCTAGGGTTCCCACGATGGGTATTCACTTGACCCACACTCGCTTGACTAGACCCGGTGAAGGATTGAGTGGAGTTAGCCCTGTTACTCACTCCTGGGTTCAAGTTTTGGGTTGTCCATGTCTTACTTTCATATGGGCCTGAATTTCTTGCTTGGCCTAATGATAACCGATTTGGTCCAGTTGCCCAATTCCTCCCCAAGGGCCCTAGTCCTTCTTCCTTCCAAGCCGCGTTGCGTCTCTCCACTTTGATGGATAACTTCATCATCTCCGTCAGACTGAGCTCCGGTAACATAAGTAATTCTTCTCTGATACTGGTACGAACTCCGTTGAGCCAGGCTCCTTTGAGCAGATCTTCATCTTCAAAACGAAAAGCCCCAACCATCTTCTCAAATTGGGCACGAAATTCGGTTACACTCCCATTTTGTTTGACCGTGTATAATGCCCGGTATAGGTTGTCCAGGGCCTCCGATTGAAATCGGCTGATTATTTCTCGCCGGAAAACTCCCCAAGTCACATTCGGATGGCTCACCTCCCACCAATGGAACCAGTGAAGAGCCTCCCCTTCCAACACAACCAACACAGAATTCACTTTCTCAGCTTCGGTGACCCCATTTACTACAAAGTAACTTTCCACTTTACTCAACCACCCAAAGGCATCCTCACCTGAAAACGTGGGAACCTCCAGGCGTCGGTGAGTTGAGAAATTCATATTAATCCTCCACCAATTCCTTCTTTCGTAGTGACCTGAACCTTCCTCCTCATCATTATCTCTGTCGCGAGATTGTCCGCGTCTCCTCTCCTCCATCTCGTCTAACCGACGGAGTATATCGGTCATACCCAATTCATTTGCTCCCAATCTACGTAGCAGTTCGTCATGTCTAGCGTCATTTGCATCCAGACTCAATAGAACTTCTTCCTGCCTCGCACACCCTCTGCACAGTCCTTCCTCGATCAAATCCATTCGGTGTTCCATTTGTCGCGTTATTACCATTCCACAGAGCTCCTAGATCGGAGCTCTGATACCAATTTGTTACTTTTTTCACAAAACAATCCAATATTTATCCAAATCAACAAGGAAAACAGATATATTAACACTCTTTTGTATTATTCAGATGTAAAAGAACACTTTGAAACATAGATTTGTCCATCTTAAAGGAAAATTACATCAAAGCCAAACCAGCAAATTACAATGTAAAAGAAAAGATAACAGTGAGACAATTCTAGAGGTCCCACACTCTCCCAAGCACTTGCTTCTCCAATATTCAACCCCCTTCTTCCGTTCCTTCCCACTCTCCATATAACCAACTAATGGCACTGTACGCACCATTCAGTTAAGGGGTATTCTTGGGACTTCCTACTGATGACATGTCATTATCTGAGAGTTGCTCTTCTGTGGCATTTGAGCCTTGCTTATCTTGGATCCATGCACTTCTTACATTGTCCCTTTTGTAAGTCTTGGGCCTGATTGTATCAGCCTAGTTTATGCATTTCCGGTGAAGGATGAACTATTACTATTTACTTTTATGAAGATTGTTGGAAGCTATATTTCATCCGAATAGTATAGAAGTTTATACCTATAGATTAGACTGAATAAGGCTTATATAATGTATAAATTTGTAACTTTAAGTAATTAGAAATGTAATATATGTATTGTACTAATATGAAATAACTTAGGATGTAAAATCTGATATAGAATAGTTGAATGTAAAATATATGTATCTAACTTGGTACCATGTATCAAGTAACTTGAAAAAGTTTGTATTATCTATTTATATTTATATTTCTCTAAGTATAATTTAAGAAATAATATAATATTATCTATATTAGTTAGTTACAGAGGATGTTACAATAACTAAAATAATATTTTAAATTGTGACATCTATTTTGAATAAAATATTTGCTTTGCTTTAATATGTGACATAAAACTTCTTTCAAATCAACTTCATAAATATTCCAAGATTTTTTTTGATTGAGTAATAAAAAATATTGAATAATAATTACTTATCTAATTGGTGAATGATTTCAATTATTAAATATTTTAATTTTTTTGAATTAATTACTCTTAATTTATGCTAACTATTCTTAAGTGGATCTTAGGTGGATGTTCCTTTCAAGATTTCACATATGAAATTTTCTGTTTTTTCTTTTTTTCTTCTGTGCGAGTTACATCCCTCTCTCCATTTTTTATTGGCTAGCTCATTGAATAAACTGTAAGACGGATGTATTTAAAAAAATTAGGTAGTACTGTAGCTAAATCTGGTCATCTATATTCCCCACCCCAGGCCAAAAAAAAAAAAACAGAGAAAGAGTTCTTTGATCATGCAACTTTGCAAAATACTTATTCATTCGTTTTTTCCCCCTTTACTCTTGTCAGAATGCATCTGAAATTTTTGTACGTATTTCTCTTTGCATAATCATTCATAAATTTTAATATAGTCGAAGAGGTACATGAATGTAAATTTCTTTAGTGAAAACCTTAAGTGAGAAGGGCAGCACTTGTATAAGAGAATGAAAGTGATGTGTAAATCGCAGGGGTTATGCAATGGCAAAACAAGGGAGCTGAAAAAACTGGGGGAGTTTGCGCTTTCCACAGGCGAATCAAGCTAATTCATGTAGTAATCTGCATTGTAAGTGTGTAGCTTATATGTCACCCTTTCATATTGTACATCATGGTGATACATGGCGGCTCAATGCCGGTGAACCAATAAAGCGTGTGTTGGTTGAACGAAAAGACCTCTCCAATGGATCAAGTTCAGAACCATCTGCTACACGGCTCTTTGCAGTGTTGAACTTTTGCGAAAAAGATACAAGAGACTCCACAACTTCAGACATTGGAGGACGGAACTGCCTTACAGGCTGTAGGAAAGAGAGACAGACTTCAATTAAGAACCAAAATGGCAACATACAACCATTGAGTAAATTAAATTTCTTAACGAGTTTAACTTGTACCATTTTGGTGCTAATACCTGTATACAGAGGGAGATGATTTTAGCATAACGAGAAAGGGCCTTGGATGAAAATGTCCTTTTCATATTGGGATCCACCATCTGTTCCAAACTCGCGCTATCTTGAAGCCTAGATGAAGCCCATTTCGCCAGATATTGCTCCTCCCTTGGCTTGGAACTGTGTTGAAAGAATAGAGGCCAATATTATTCAATCCATGTAACTACCCTGGCTCCCTTTTAGGTGAGCGAATGGGCCGAAAGATAAAACAAAAGGAACGCCGCAAGAAAGATGAAAAACATACCCATCGAAAGGTTTCCTTCCTGTTAACATTTCCAGAAGCAATACCCCAAAGGCATAGACGTCTCTCTTTCTGCTGCTGGTTCCTGGTTGGCCATGGTCAGGTGCAGCGTAGCCTCTCTCTCCAAGAATAATCTCAGTAGCCTGTTTCCAACAATCAAAAAAGTAATCAATGAACCTATGTCTGCAACGGACATATTTATGAAGATCATTGCCAACTGCCAAGCTTCTGATTCACTTCGCAGCAGCTGGTTTATAAAATTTAAGCAGCTTTTTGCTACTACACCTAATAAAGGACCATCACTCTTCCTGAAATATAAGGAACACATCACCTTATCTTCAATACTCTTACAAAACAACTTTCAACACATATTCATCAACTTAGCTAGTGGAACGATAGCTCAATGCTAGGTATAACTTCAGCCACTAGAACCTTAGCTACGACTTACTGGAATTTTAACTTGATTGCTCCTCAGTGGTCTTAAAATAGCCAAGCCACAGTCACTAACACGAGGCATCAAATTTTCGTCCAGTAGAACATTGGCAGCCTTCAAGTTTCCGTGGGCCACAGGAGGGCAGGCTGAGTGCAAATAGCTGAAAACGTTTGCGTGACTTTTAAAGAGTTGAAACATAATGGCCAGAAGCCGAGAATTAGGATTCTTACTTTCTTATTAAAAGCTATTAAACTTGAGTGGCAAAATGGAACTTACTCCAGAGCCTGAGCAACACCTACAGCAATCTGGAGACGGTGGATCCACGATAGAGGTTTGTATGTTTCACTGTGAAGAGCATCGTTTAGAGTTAAATTTCTGACGTAATCGTAAACAAGAAGATGGTTTCCGCGCTCCAGACAGTAACCATTGAGTGCTACGATGTTGGGGTGCTTCAGTCGCGAAGCCGTGCAAATGACATCCAAAAACTTTTCCTCTTTTCTGAAGGACTGGCCCGCCATGTTTATATTCTTCACGGCCAAAATCTTCAAAAAAAAAAAAAAAAAAAGATATATAATTTGAAAGCAACGGTTTGAAACCTGATCGTGATAAAAAGAAGAAGACTTTAGTCTTTAAAAGATAACTTAAGATCGTACTTTGCCATCCGGAAATCCAGCTCTGTATACAGGGCCAAGAGATCCCTCTCCCAGAAGGTTGCCTTCATTGAAGCAGCTAGTAGCCAACTGAAGCTCGGCTACTGTGTAAATTTTCGTCCTTCCAGTGGATTTGCCTCCTATGGAAAAACTTCTTCTTGATGCTTCCTCTGCATTGTTATGTTGCAGGGAAGGCCATAGCATTGGACTCAAAAGGGATGCTGCATTAAAAGATGGGATTTGTGGGCTGTCATCTATTGCTGTAGAAGAGACCTCTATCACCAGAGGGGAAAAAACAGAAAGCATGGTTAACGATAGAAATGAATTAACAGAAATTCTAAATGGAATGGCATACTAACCCAGAGAGGTAGCTATTCGATTATTACATACAAGAAGTGAATTTACAATATAATATCAAAATTTTCTTTTATATTTATTCTAGATTTTCTCAAGGTCCCTCAGTTTGCAATCATGACAAATGGGATGTAGAGTGCCTCACGATCTATATGCATTCCTGTATGAATTACCTATGGTTGCACTGGTCGGATGAGAATGCAAAGAGCAATGGTTGCTTTCCGAGCTCTTCAAGTTCGGGCTCTGTGCACGCAGTTTATTCAAACGGATTGCAACAACGAGTGCCACACCTGTGGCCATTATTGTTCCTCCACCAACCATAAAAGCTATTCCTCCAGGGCCTATATGTTTCTTCTTGTACTCACTCACTTTAGGAGGAGCATAGTTCTTGATGGCATTTGCCTGTGTTGTGGGTGGGCGACTGATATTATGCTCAACTGGTACAGTGTCCAAAGGAAAAGTCCAGGGAGGAGAGTAATCTGCTGTATAGAATTTGTTCCCTCCAATCCTAGTTGAGGGTATAGAGGATGATCATTCGATGTTATTTGTTCACTGTTTCATTTTATGCAAGTAACTATAGGTGATCAAAACACGTAATAGTTGTTACTAACCATAAATTCGGTATGGACTGAAAACGCTGTGGAAGAATGCCACTAAACAGATTATCTTGAATGTTCCTGGCAACTTAGAAAAATGAGCAAATAATAGAACTGTAAATACAGTCGGGAAAATGTTAGAGATAACCCTACAAATCTATAAGTGGAAGTTCAGCCAGGTAGGCAACTGATCCAGTGAATCTGTTATTATGCAGGAACCTGCAAATAAGCACAACCACTCCACAGATCAAACCAACAAACCCTAATAAAAGAAAAGTTCTTTCCCTTGAATATTTGATGAAACACAAATCAAGGTTAGCAAAAAAAAGAAGAAAAGGTGTGAGAAAGAAGCAACTTACAATCTAGCAAGGTTTGTTAAGGAACCAAATGAACTTGGTAGATCTCCCGAGAAATTATTGTATGAAAGGTCCCTGAAGAAAGAAAATCATCCTTTGTGAGGTTCCATACAATGAAATTTGAACAAAACAATCAAAGCAACTGCATTTTGTCGTCTCACTACTCAATCAGATGATTCAGATCAATTTTCTTTATATCATCTTATTCGAGTGCTTCACTTCATCTTGCCTTAGAAAAAAAAATTATTTTTATTTATCACTACTTTTGGGTTGAATGATTTTCTTTTATTTATTATATTTTATATAGTTATAGTGTTAAACATTCTATTTGATCCATTAATGAATATTCAAAAGTTGGGAAGGTTCAGATTGTACTTTGCTCTCACAGATCCAGAAAAATTAAGGTTTCAAGTACCTAAAGTTTTGTACAAGTTGAGTCACTTCTTCATTTAATTAAATTCAAATGCAATACCAAAGGATCCAGGAGACGAAGACATACATTTCTTTGAGATTATCTAAGCCAGTAAATACATCACCAATGGGTCCATTTAAGAAATTGTGGCTTAAATTCCTGCAAGACAACAACGATGATTTCACAGCCATTAGTAAAGCTCAATCACTACATCATGCTCAAAAGAGATGAGAAAATATGAAGAAATATATTTTCAATTGATTTTTTGTTTAAAGAATGTTCCCATGTATTATTATCTCTATCAAGCTTGGTCTAAACAGATTTAAGTTTTGTGTATGATTCAGTCCTTAAATCGTTTAAACTCTTTTCATGATATTCCTCTTACAATCTCTGATGAGGAGTAATATGCAATTAGTTTAAATAATTTAGACTGAATCTAGCACAAAATTTTAAATCAGGGACTGAATTGCAAGTGGGGTACTTTTCCGATGAACAAAGTTCCATTTTATACCAATGTAACTCACAGATGCCATAGTTTTTTATGATTGCCAATGAGTGTGGGATATTTTGGTTCAAATAGTTGCAAGAATGCAAGCCTTATTTCTGCCATAAAGAATCATGAGAACAACTAACAACACACAGCTGTAAGTATAGGTATGCCTATCTGAAAGCATAGAATTTGGTCCTGCAGGAACAAGGTGAGAAGAGCAGTTGGCTTACATATGTGTGGCATTGGGGGGTAAACTGAATGGTATTTCGCCCATTATGTTATTAGAACTGACATCACTGCAGAAACCAGAATATGGAAGTACGTAAATAGCAGCAGGACTTGACATCAAAATGTCTTGATAAGAACCTAATGCCACAAACACTAACAGTTCCTTCAATTTATGTAGATTATAGAGCATGCTTCCAAAACACCCAGTGAGGTTTAATCCTTGAATTTTTCTGCATGTTGACAGAGAGCATAGCTAACAGTTATTAGTGGCGTTATGATCTAAATAGGAAATATAACCAGTGGAGTTGGTGCATTACAAATGTTCAACTGATGCCCCAGAACAAACAACTCCTGTCCAATACTCCTCACAAGGATCGCTTCCATTCCATCCTTGGAGCACTGATGGGTAGTTTAAGGCCCTGTATAGATCCTGGAGAGCCCAGACTATTTATCCAAAAAAACACACACACACACACACACACAAGAAATTTATGCTTTAGTGAAAGAGCATAAACTAATCCAACGTCGAATTAAGTTAAAATGGATAAAATCGGATAATAAAAGTCTAAAGGATGAAACTAGGTTTTAGAATCTGAAATGAAAATGCAGACATTACAATACGATGATATCTGATAAGATTTTCAATTACTTGTTTCCAAGAAAAAATTATAGCACAGCAGAAGTGAATTATCCGAGTTACCTTCAGATGGATGAGTGAACGCCAAGCACTGAGAAATCAAAATAGAAGAGAAGAAAACGAGGTTGAGATGCACATAGAGGAAGTCGAAAACCATTTTCCCGAGAATCAGAACCATCGGTCAAGAATATTCCTTTCTTTCCTTTCCTGGAAAACACACGGTAATGTCATCAATAATTTTTTTTTTGCGTCTTCCTCTGCTTTCTTAGCTCACAAACAAACATACAATTTGTTCTTGAATGGAACAGAAATGAACGGAACAGAACGGAAAATAAAGAAAAAGAATCAAGATTGCATCAAGCTGTGACAGTGAGATTGGTGTTTTCAAATGTTAATGCGCTCAGTATTAGTTCATGGAAACATGGGGTCCACCTAGCTGAGTCCGTTATATAGTAACCATTTACGAAGAAGAAGACTCTACAGTTCGTTAGTTTTGAGCGCGAAACAACCAATTCGGCCTATAACAAATTTAACTGGGCTTTGGTTTATCACGCAACTCTTGGGCCCAATTCGAAGAATTAGCTCTGGACTTCAAAGGGGAAGTGGGCCCATTTATAAAGGACTGAATTACGTCTCCGCCAAACAAATTAATTGATGATTATGAATTATTGCAGTTCCCAGGGAATGTTTGAAAAATCATTTCGAATGAATTTCAGATAAAAATTCGTTTATAAGTAATACAAGTGAAGTTATTTTATATTAGATTCCAAACGCACTAATTTCACATACCAATTATTCAGATTTTTTTTTTTTTTGATATACCGACCTTAATTAGTTATTTGAAGCAAGCCAACACCCTCTATTAGATGTGAAACTGGGCCGGGCCGGCTGCCTACGACTCGGCCTACACCTGACTAGGCCTGATATCGTATATTTCGTAAAATACATCGGGTTTAGGCCTTTAAATTTTTTTTTAATAAATAGGCCGTAAGTCCACTTTCACAAAGTCTAACCTATAAGCCTATAGACCGGCCTATATTGTAATACTTATTTTAAATAAAATAAAATAGAGTAAGTAAACAAAAGATATAAATTTAATCAATTACAATTATTTATAACTTAATTATATTCGATTATATTTTATAAAAATCTGACTTTATTTTTTATATAAGAGGAACCAACATCTCAACTTGTTAGATTATATATATGAATATATTAAAAGATTTTTGAAAAAAGTTATACTTACTACAAGCATCATTATATATTTGTTGGATTCATTTAGTAGACAAAAGTAACAAAATGAATCCAAGATTTGAACTCCCACCCTTCCGGGGCATCGACCTATGCCAAAGACAGTAACAATATCCAACCTCAAATGATTCATTTCGAGCCTGCAAGTTCAACAAAAAGAAGCAAGGCTACCCACCTCGCTTATCAGTTTAAACAAATCAAAACAAGCAAATAGCATCAGTGTGGTAAGTAACTAAGAAGCCGCAGGTTCACTTCTCATTTTTTTCTAGAGTTTGGATATTTGTGTTTGCATGTTATTACAAGCCTTGACAACAAACAAGTGCATTAAAGTGACCAGTGAGGAGATTCATAGGCTCTGGGCTGTTCTAGATCCATATAATGCCTCCTTCCCTGCTGGGACAGATCGAGCTCACAAGGAAGTTGGCTGTTGAGAGGTGGCGACATTTGACCGAGACCTAGATCAGACACAACCGTGTGTGAGCAGTTACCGGGATCAATGTCCTTGAAACACCACGAGGTATTCGGAAGTTGATGGATGGCTGCACCATGAGAAGATGCAGCAAGTTGCGTCATGGGTGTCCCATTGAAATTTAACATGTTATTCAACCCAAGACTTGGTGCTGTGTTTCTAGAACCCCATGTTTGACTTGACAGAAGAGAGAGAGCACAGCTTGAGTCTGTGACTCCAGTGTAATTTTCCCCTGGAGGATGTCTGGGACCAGGGAAGCTTGTCCCAACCACTGAACCTTGCAAGAAGAGGTCAGATGGTGTCTCTGAGTTGCCCTGCCAGCTATGTGTTGTGGTTTGATTTCCAGGAACTAGCTCAGATGAAAGTGATCTAGGAGTTGAATGTGAATTTCTCAGACTAAGCTTTGGGTATGAAGCAAATTCCATCAGAAAGCTGCCACCTCTGCCACTATTATCTGTCAATAACATTTGAATTTGTTTTATATACCAGGAATAGCACAAGCTGAAACTATTGATGCTTCCCTATGGAAAAATTAAGTAAAGAGATTTCAAATCGTTATTTCACTATTAGTTTCTGACCAAAAATAGATGAAGAAAGTCTGGCATAACGAGAGGTTAAGAGGGAGCTGGGCGGGGGCTTTCTCCGACGTTCGTTATGGCCAGCTAGTCGCCTCCTGCAACTTCTTTTCCCTTGATCAAACTCAGGAAGCTGATGAAATCTGGGCAAGGCAATGAAACAAGATATTAGCTTTTCTAAGATATAAATGCTACCAATTTATGCAGAAGAGAGACGAATGAGCACAAGCATACACAAGGGCCAAGACAGTAAAAAATGCTAACATGACAAATCTATTGTTTCCTAGCATTACATGTCATGGTGTTGCTACCAAAAAATTGGATGCACTTGAAGTATCTCTTGTTTCTCATTAAATAGAGAGGTGAATGAGATGAAATTTCTAACTGACTTGATTTAGTCATCATTGACAAGATTACAGAACAAAAGAATATGTATGAACCCCAAGTAAAGGTATATTTCCATTAGATGTAGTAATAATTCTCACATCTTGCAGTGATGTGAGCATGTTTTGCATTGGATGAGAGAGCATATATTGGCAATATAAGATGTTCCTTATTGACAGGAGGAATACTAATAAATTTTATAAATGAGATCCTCAAACATGTCTCAAGGAACATCCTGTGGCTCCATGATACCTAGAATTCATCATTAATGTATTAATAAAATAAAACCGAAACAATACTGATAAGTTTCTTTCTCTTCATTAATGACAAGAGGAATATCATTATCTTTAGTATAATATAGCAGAATAATTCAAAAGAGAAGTCATCAAGCTTGAATACGGGGGATAAACCACAATGTAGATTCATTTTGCTATTACAAACATAAAATAGATGACCTTTTGTTCCACCAATTACAATAGTATTATCTGAAATGCTGAGACTACCGATTCTAAAAATATCCATCTTAAATATCTTTCCATTATCCTTTTGAGTAGTACTTTATCTTAGCACATTCAGAAGAGTATTGTTTTATTTTGTTGGAGTCCATTATCTGATTATTCCCGTTATGGAAAATACCATGCTCCTTAACTTGAAACAATACAGATCAAAAGTGTAACATTTCACTTAGAAAACCCTTTTCAATCCTGGATGAACCATAACCCCAAAGAAGACGCAAATTAAACTTGGCACTGCCACCAGAAAGCTAACTCAGTTCCAGAACAACTGTGTATGGGAACCACATTCACAGACTGATAGACCACATTTTCGAGAGATCTTAAGGTCAGACACTTCCCAATTATGATGGCCATCCATCTCCAAAATACAAGCTTGTTAGTAATACTTTACCATTGAACACTCTCTTAGAATGCTCAGCAGTATGCTCTAGCATCAGCAAGTCAAATTGAAAAGTACATGAGACGAAGCTAGAACCATGCAACAGAATAGAGATGAATAATCACAAAAGCAAAGCAAGTGACCTGGATTGCATTATCCAGCAATTGTACTCATTGTCTCATTCTCAATAAGGTAACAAGTCAACTATATGGTAAGATAACTAACATGAGTTAAGGAGGCATTATGATAATAATGCATACTTTAAGAACCCTAGGTCCGCTCAGATCAACAAAGGCATTACTCTTGTAGTAGAAATGATATGTCTTAGCATGACAAAACAACTTGATTTCTAAAACTGAACTAAATAATTGGTTTTATCTTAACACAGATAAGGACTTTCTCATATATCTGTGTGATTAATATATATAGTTTCACATGTTTGACTTCTTACTTCATGTTTCAACCTTATTTCTATAGCTCTTTACTTCCTTAATAGCTCTCGTTTTTCCTTCAGGAACGGTCCATGATATCAGGAACAAAAAAAGGAGAAAAGAAGGAACAACAAAAACTCACAAAAGCACCACTATCATATAGAGAACAAGCCCCTGACAAGCCTAAACCAGAACATAAACATTGCAAAACTTCAATATCAACAACATCTTTATCTCAAAAGAGTTCTCAAACCAGTTGGGGTCTGGGGTCAATAAACCCAAATAAAATAAATAAATAAATAAACAACACAAAAACATAAAATAGAAAACCATTGTCATCTATAATTCCATGGTAGCAACAGCAGCATCAAATACATAAATATAAACCAGCCACCAAACATCAATAATAACCAAAGCAACATCATACTATATAAACACACATTTAATGGTCCGTACCCCACAAAGGCGAGAGGGAAACCATCATAGTGGTGTTATTTTCAGACTATTAGTTAGCACACCCATTTCAAACCTTTTTCCGTACTAACTCAGTTATTATTTTAACACCAAACACAACCCGAAGTGCAAGAATCAATTCGCCGAAAAGGAAAACAATATCTCACACGCTTTATCGGACAGCCATTCAGTTAAGCACTTTAAAGCAAAGGTACAGGAAAAGCAAAGTACACCGATGACCGAACGCAATCAACCCAAAATTATAACTGAACAAAAGACCTCCAGAGAACAGACACAAAGAATCACACAAACTTAGAACAAAAGCAAAAGCTTACACTACAAACTACATAAACTAAGTAACAAAACTAGATAACTGCACCGACAAAACAAGCTACAGGCCTACACTACAAACAGCCAAAACCGTAGAAGAACAAAATAAAGTTAAAAAAAGAAAATAATAATACCAAAAAATAAAGAGGACCACCAAACCCTACCTTAACTTACCCATTACTGTAAAATATTAAAATAGCACAAGAAGATGAAGAAGATAAATAAAAAATAAAAAAATAAAAAAATAAAAAAAGAGAGTTGACCTGCTACACTGTTGACAAAACCGTTGTTGGAGACCAGAGACAACGACGGTAGGGGATTTGGAATGCATGGCGCAGACTTTGTGTCTAGAATAGTAAGCTTTGGCATCACTCAGATCTATTTTACATCCTTCAACTTGACACCTAGGTGGCTGAGCCGGCTGAACCGAACCACCTCTTCCTTTCTTTGAACCGGAGGAACCGGCAACGGAGGTGGCACTGGCAGGAGTAGCCAAACCCACATCCTCAAAGTAAATTTTGTGGCCGAATTTCAAGCCATTGAGGGACTCAGAAGATGAGTTGGGTGGTGATTTTGTGTAAGCTTCTGAACCCATTTCTCAAGCTATGTGGTGTGGTGTGGTGACTAGAGTCCATTCATTGTGATTGAGAAGAGAAAGAAAAAGGATGTGTATAAGAATGAGAGAGATAGAGAGTGAGAGAGATTGTTCAAAAAAGGAACGGTAGTGAGAGAGTAAAGTGAAAGACAAAAGGAGAGACTTGACGCTGGGCCATATTAGCAGTGGCCAGTGCAGCGTATGGTACACTGAGAAGAGAGTTGTGTAGTCAGAGAAACAAAACGCCTTCCCTCTTCTTTCTCTCTCTCTTTCTGTCCAAAACCAAAAATAATGGAGGTAAAGCGACAGCCAAGAGAGAGAGAGAGAGAGATTGTACCACTTGTTTTGTTTTTATCTTTTCTTGTGTTTTTTGATGAGTGTGTTTTCTTTTGTTGTTGGTTGGGTGCTTCTTGTAATCTCGCATTTTAACCATTACTGGCCCTAACAAGTGTAACTGATGTTTTGTGCAATTTTATGTGTCTCTGTCTGTCACACACTAGCTAGCGGGTGCTACAAAAGAAAGGGATGTATCTTTTGTCCTATTGAACTTTTTTTTTCCCACTTAATAATCTCTCTCAATTTTGATTTAAGTTAAATGTTAACTTTAACGTTAACTATTATTTATTTTGGATTTTATTAATCTCATGTTAAAGGAGATAAATTATCTCATGTCATAGAGACAAATTTGTGGGCTCCACCATCTAAAAAATAAAAATAAAAGAAAAGAAAAAAGTGACACAGTTATCGAAGAATGTGTAGGAGAGAAAGTTATCACATGTATCATAAGAGTAGTTTTTCCTGTTCATTTTACACTTTATTCTTTTGTGGTTTAACAATTTATCCAATTAAAATCGATGTTGTGCATTATCCCTTAAAACTATGTTTTAGGAGAGTAAGTTAAAAAAAATATTAAACTGTTCTTAAAGTTAATTGAAAAATTAACATTTTCAACTTAAACCAAAATTAAAGAGGTTAGGTCACATAAATAAGAGAAGTTATATGAAAAAAAGAAAAAAATAAAGTTTAATTTATCCTTAAAAAAAAATTAGCCCTTTCATATCTTCTTAACTGAATTAAAATAATGTCCAGAGTTCATAACTTTACTTACTTTATAGTATATTTTAAGGTTTTTCGTTTTATCCTTTAACATAACATAATAAACTTTTCTACACTCACAACATTTTGTAGGGTCCACACTTTTTAAAACAAAAAAATAAATAAAAAATTAAGGCACGCAAAACGAATCTCTATAACATTACACAATCACTTTTCATATAACATAACTCTTATAAAACCCATATTTTAATTAGTTCAAGATTAACCGTTTTGTGTGTGGGATTTAAGATTCAATTAGAAAAAATTAAACTTGTTAAAATAAAGGGTTTTATAATTCTCATTTAACATGAGAATTACAATTTTCTTACGCACCCTTCGATTTTCGTGCTGACATGAGTCTTACATATAATTTTTTCTAACACATGGGTCTCACATACTTTTTATCTCTTCAACGATGAGAATTATAAAACCCTAAAATAAAACAATGTGAACATCAAGAATTATTGAACAAAACATCTTATAACAAGGACCGAACAAGTTATTGATAATAAAAGGGTCTGATGACTATGGAAGTGGTACTAAATCTCTTCTTTCTGTTTCCAGTTTTTAGCTCTGCATCTTTCAACATTGGGACTAAGCATAATAAACATGCTCAAAGCAGCAAATGGCACATGCGCCTGATTCAATGATATCCAGATCAATCAACTGCTTTTGTAGAAACCTGAAGTAATTCATCCATATGAGGTATGACACGGTAATTCATGTGTTTATGTCTTATCGCAATCAGACCAACGGAAAAATGAAAATTAGGGCTTCAAATGTAATTTCCAAAAATATAAAAAAAATAGGGCTTCAAGAAAGGTGCTGCCTCAAAGATTTTAGAAAGTTTCATCTCCTTTATTATCAGACAGCTTGATTACAACATTCAACGCACATCTTGTTTGAAATAAGTGTGGGATGAAACTTAAACAGTTTCACCAAATTACAGTCCAACAATTGCAAAACAATTTTTTTAGGATTTCCATAATTTGTTATACTTGACATTCATACTCAATACAAATTGTTATATGAGAAAAGATACTTATATAAACCATATAAGTTATGTAAACAATATATATATATATATATATATATATATATATATATATATATATATATTTGCATTTATCATTTAACATGACAGAAGAAAGTTTCCTACACACACAACATTTTGTGGGGCCCACACTTTTTGAAGCAAAAAAAAAACTACGACACGCAAAACGAATCTCTATAACATTACACAATCACTTTTCCATATATAAAGCAAAAAAGTGTTTATCCTTTTAAATGACACAACTTATATTATTTCACTCTCACAAAGAGGTGAGATCCACACTTTTAATTTTTTGTCAACTCTCTCTCCTTTTTTATCTATCTCTTTCTCTCTTTTAAAATGACACAATTTTACATCCTTTAAAATGACACACACTTTTCCCTATATATATATGAGGAGGGATATTCTTACTACCAAAATTTTCCACTATCAACTTACTACCTATCTAATCACCATTGGATTAACATTTTCTCTATCTTCAAAAACTTTTTAACATTATCTCTCTTTGATCCAATGATGATTAGATAGGTAGTAAGTTGGTAGTGAAAAATTTGAGTAGTAAAAATATCTCTCCTATATATATATATATATATATATATATATATATATATATATATATATATAGTAAATACTATTTTTGGTTTTCAGCAAATTTTACAATGTCCGCTTTAGTCCCTAGCAAATAAAAAGGCCCATCGTGGTCACTAAGAAATTCAAAATGGATCCATTTAGTTGAAATCGTGGTCCCTCATAAATTCAAAAAAGACCCATATTAGTCCCTAAAAGGACTAAAATGGGTCAATTTTGAATTTCTTAGGGACCACGATGGGCCTTTTTATTTGCTAGGGACTAAAGCGGGCATCGTGAAATTTGCTGAGGACCAAAAATAGTATTTACTCTATATATATATATATATATATATATATATATATATATATAGGGTTCGTTTTTTCTGCAGTCAATATAAATAAGTTATCTACATTGAGCCCAAAACGACACCGTTTTGGAGCAAAAATCAAAGTATTTTGCAATTATAATTTATTTCAAGGTTATAATAGTATTTATCATTATAGTTTTTTAATTTTTCAACCCAAAACGACGGCGTTTTGATGTAGAAACATTAAAGTCATATATATAAGAAAAATATTCTCAAGCTGCTTAAGATATATTTATCTCTGACCAACCCAAAACTACGTCATTTTGTTTATTTATTTCCTTATATTTATTGATTCACATTTGAATGATTATGATTTCCTTTTTCTCTCTATTCCCTTATCATCATTGATCCATCTTTGTACGGTTATGATTTAATGGCCGGAGATAAAGTTATCTCAAGCAACTTGAAAAACGATAAAGTTATATAGGGCTTATCGTTTCTTAAGTTGGTTGAGATAACTTTATCTCCGGCCACTAAATCATAACCGTACAAAGATGGATCAATGGTGATACGAGAAGAGAGAGAAAAAGAAAATCATAATCATTCAAAGGTGAATCAATAAATATAAGAAAATAAATAAAACAAAACGACGTAGTTTTAAGTTTGCCGGAGATAAATATATCTCAAACAACTTGAGTAATATTTTTTTCATATATATATGTGTGTGTGTGTAAAATCATTTCTATAGCCGCTTTACACACAACAATGACAGGTGTATTGTTATGATTCCCCACATTTAATGTTTTCATCTTATGTATGGTTATGATTTTCAACATTTAATACTTTCGCGTATATATATGACAAGTATTTGATTGCTGCACGTACAGCGACTGCAGAAATGTAAATCTCATATATATATATATATATATATATATATATATATATATATATATATATATATATATATGAGATTTACATTTCTGCAGTCGCTGTACGTACAACAACAACAGGTGTATGGTTATGATTCTCCACATTTAATGCTTTCATCCTTTGTATGCTTTCAAATATATATATGCCAAGTATTTGATTGTTGTACGTAAAGCGGCTACAGAAATGATTTTACCTATATATATGGGAAGGATCCATTTACAAATTTTTTTTACAAATTACACTATCTTCTCTCGTGAGGAACATAGTGTACCTAGTGTTTTCCTAGGAAAAGATAGTGTAGTTTGTAAGAGTTTGTAAATATAATCTGCCCCTATATATATATACACTTATTTATTTATAGTTAAAATACATACAATATGAGCTTTTGTGCAATTGCTTGCATGTATGCATGTCATTATAAATTATCGAGGCAGAGTATGGATCCACCCACAACTTCTGCAATTTCTATCTACCACGAAATAGCGCCATATTTATTCAATATGGACAAGATCTGAGACTGCATAGTAACTCATTAATAAAGATGCAACAATAACTTCTAAGTTAGTGGTATAAGATTATGCATGTTCCCACCATTAGTAACTGTATGGTAATATGTTGCGGTAAGAATTCAGATTTTTGACAAAAGGAGCACTTAGTTAAATTAATTCATTAATGGGAAATATAGAATCAGTTATATTAAATTTTAAATAATAAAAATTACACTTAAGATCCATCACTTATGTTGTGGGTTCTATGGTGGTGGCTAAATGGGTGGGTGAAGCTTTATGTTGAGAAACTTCAATGCAAAATTGAAGGTTTTGCATTAAGGGCCCATCACTAAGGAAAGTTGGAGAAGACTTATAAAAGATGAAGGCAAGACTGACATCATTTCAATTATGGGAGTAGGAAGAAAGTTGCCTTACCACATGCATACGTCTCCATTAACTTTACGCGTGGCCTAATTAGACCTACAAAATGCATATTTAGGGACCTCAAACATAATACCTACCATCTAGAATTAAAATGACCAACTTTATATATGTGAGAGATTAATTTTACTATTTAGTCTTAGAGAAATATAATCCCCCTAAGTGAAGGCTTCAGTTTAGCAGCATGCAATTACTCTGTATTCCATGAGTTAGACTCCTTGACATCACATACATCATATATGCATGTCAAGTAAACAAATCTACCTAACAGAAACCATGTGAGAGAACAGAGAAATCAACTTATACAAACTCATGATAAAGGAATATCTACAAAATTCCATAGTTTCTTTTAGGGAAGTATCTCTATAGAAGGCTAAAGAACCATGAATCCCCAAAATTAAAATATGCGATTTTTTAAAAATAACAATGAGATGAGAGTTACAATAGCAAAAAGAATAATAATAAGCAACCATAACAAGCCTTACATAATCAAACGAACCCCATCTTGTGATAACAAAGTATCAGCAATGCCAAGGGCTTAAAACTATCAAGACAACCTTGCTCACTTGCAATCTACACCAGCTTCAGCAGCACGGTGAGGCTTGTTCTTACGCCGGCTCCCATTCTGTCGGAATCCGGCAGACTTTACCGAGTCATCAGGGCTTGTCTTTGCTCGAATGCCATTTTCCTCTTTCATTGGATCTACCTTCTCTTTAACCTGTGTAGACCTCTTCCTTTTTCTTTTGTTAACTGTGATAACCTGAGTTTTCAAGTCATTGCTGGAAGCATTACCTTTAACATTCTCCTCATCCTTCTCTATCTTTTCAGTTACTTCTACTTCTTCAATTTCATCCGTCAGTGGCTTTATTGGTCTTCCTCTTCTTCTGTAAGCTGGGACTTTATCCTCTTCACCACTTCCAGGATCCTCAGCAATAGCAGATTGCTTCTTCCCTTTTCCTCTGCCTCTACCCATACTCAAAGGACTTTGTTGATAAAATGTACTAAATATCTCTTTAAGAACTCTGCACAGACAGAACAATTATACTTGAAAGGCCAAAGGAAGACCAAATAACTGAATAATAATGAAAGCTGATAGTTAAAACTGTACATAATGCTACTTGCAAACCACTTCTGCCACACTTTACCTCAGAGGCAATGTTTCATTTTTAAGTATCACTTGCATCAATTATTTGTTTGTATTAAATCAAAGGTAGCAGAGATCAAGTATGCAATTATAATTTCTCTTCAGTCTTTTACTATTTAAGTATCAAAAAAAGAATACATCAGTTGAAATTCTGATGTGATCCAAAAGCAAGGACTTCAAGATATTGTTACAGATGCTCAGTCAATCAAATGAACAACACAAAAAAAACTTAAACACCATTTTGAAAAATCAATAAGCAGAAAAAACATACACAAGCACTGGACTTGCGCACTACTATTTCTGAAATTCTGAAAAGCCAATGAAAAAATAAATAAATAAAAATCAAATTATCTCCATTTTCAACTAGGAAAATTACAAACAAATCTATCCGTGAAAATATTACATCTCATTCCAAATCGTTCTCCATAGCAACAAAACTGAACCATATCACGGATCACCTAATCCTAAACGGAACAAATGAAGCCCGCTTCATTTTTTAGCAATGATCTAGAGAAACCCAAATCATAATAATAGTTTCAATGCTAAGAAACCAAAGAAACAGAATATAAACACAGATATTATGAAAAAAAATTGTAACCATATGTTCGATCTAGTACAAGCACAATGTAAGTAGACCATAAATTTATCTGGTCCGAAACAATAAGAAAACTATAACGAAAAAAGAACTTAAAATCACTTCCCAAGTTTATTATAAGGAATAAAAAGATGATGATACTTATCAGAAGTAACAAAAAGTCAGCAATAACATTGTAGACTCGGTGGCATATGATTTGTAAAGAGAATAGAGATTGAGTAAGCAAAAGACACAGAAGAGAAATGAAGCTGACCTCGTATCTTGAATCAACTTTCTGCATCTCAAACATAACCCATTTTACAAAATCAGATTATACAAGTCCAGAAACTGGGTAAACCCAAATGAAAGTACTGGTTTTTCTGTGAATGGCTAGCAATAAGGCATAACAGAGAAGGAAAAAGTGGTCAGAATTTTGATCTGAGTTAGAGAAGGTGAAGACCCAGATCAGAAAACTGATGTGAAAAGAGAAATATCATCTTAAAGATTGAGACTTGATGAGTGAAAATGGAGAACTAGGTTAGAGAGCAGCAACCAAAGAAAGAACTCACAGAATGCAGAGAGAAAGAACTGAATTAGAGGGGAAGTAAGAGGAAAATAGAAAATGGAAGATAGCTAAGAGTTGAGATTTTTTTATTATGGGTTGTTTTATAGTAATAAATAATAATCATAAAAAAATATTAATCATAAAATTATGCTAAAATTCTAACTTTGACCAATGGATCACACCTAAGGGCCTTTCCAAACTCAAAATTTGAAACTTGGTCCTCCCTTTAAAAATGTTACATATTTACCACAACACCTAATTCTTATTGATTGTTGGAAAAATTATACTAAATTGTAATGTAAACGTTATACTATATAAACATCTTATCTTTGACTAATGGATCACTCCTAAGGTCCTTTCCAACTTCAAAATCTGAAACTTTGTCCTCCCTTTAAAAATGCTACATGTTTACCACAGCGCCTAATTCTTATTGATTGTCGGTAAAATTATACTGAAATTGTAATGTAAAATTTTGTTTATTAAAGTATTGCTTTTTTCTTGTCTGAGAAGATTTTTTTTTCATACCTTTTGGGTTTGGAATTAATTCTCACTTGGGTTATTATAATTATCCCTGAACATGAGAAATTCCCCACAAGCTCGAGCTTTTGATATTAAGCGTCTAAAACTGCTAAATTCAAACTTATTTATCATTTGGAAATATCCTTATGGGTAGCAAAGTATAACTCCTTATTAACTATAATGTTGACTAAAAGTATATTTAAAGTTTATGAAAAACATTACTATATTAAAACTTATTTGATAGATTTCGAAACTACATACAGCTGAAGGATGATACATTAAAAAAATTATCATACTTACTAGTTTCTTTTTTTTTTTTGGTGTGGATCATACTTACTAGTTTTTAACATAACTTTAAATGAAATTTTAAAATAATTAGTGTAAATATGTTTATACATTAATAATTAGTCATGTGTCAAATATTAATCCTACGCATAATATATAATATGACAATTTCATTACTGATGAATCCTGAATTTTGATATACGACGTATGATTACACCTCGATTACAATTTGTGACGTCATTATAGACATCAACAAGCAATTATATATTTTGAAATTCTCTGTTTTTATTTTTATTATTATTATTATAAAAAAGGAATTTACTAATGAGTCCTTATAGTACTTGACTACTTGCTAAGATTAAAAAAAAAAAAAAAAAACTGATTCATTAAAAGCGCAAAAATATACTTAATACTTACTCTACTTTTTAAAATAATTATACTAAAACCCCTCACAAAACCAAAATCCAAAATAAAAAACGCAACTTAGTTGTTGGACCCGCCGTAGAGCCATTGTCCGATTGTAATGATGCCGTTTAACGAGTTCCAAGTTGAGAGTCCAATATTAATCATCTAATGAAAGGACAATTCAAATTACACTCTATACTTGCTTATGAAAGTTTCTAGACTTGCAAATTTTCAATGCCAATGAGCAATTGAAGCGAGCCACCTAATCTAGAATTTCAAAGTTAAGAAGAACGTTGGTTAGCCAATAGCTAAAGGTAAACTTGGTTGCTTTAAACATTGCATTTGAATACTAGACTTTTGCCCAAGCAAGAAAGGCAGAAATTCTAACCAAATCATGTGAAGGAATCATGAGCCACTAATAGCATAATGCCACTGAGTTACTGACTTCCTCAATTTTTGTTTTTTAAATTTATAGTATATAAAAATGCCTTAATAAAAAACATTGTCACCCAACTAAATGCTAGATATGATCAATTATTCCTCTTGCGTGGCTCCCAAATACCAACATCTTATTATTCATCTTGAAGAAAGCTGATATTCTTGAAGCTTTGACTCTGATGGATTTTAACAATTTCAGCTGACTCCGATATATAAAAAAGTTCTAAGTCACATACAAATTGCAATATGAGTTCTCTGCAACATTTTGATATTTACTATACCTTGCTATTTCTACCAACACAAGTACAATAATTGTCCAAAAATATCAAGGTAACACATAATATAAATCTCTTTCTAACGTGTGATTTCAGAGGCACAAGTGTTCCTTTTAACAATTTCTACGGTGGCCAAAATAAGCCATGTTAACATATTTGATAGCTTTCAACCCAACAAACCTGGTTATCTTACTTTAAATTATAAAAGAATACAGTTTCTCATCCTCAGCAGTTCCATTTGCCGTGTCGTTCATACATGAGGAACACGTTAAGTTAGAAAATCTAACACTTGGAAAGTGATCTGCAATGTAGCTCAGGTAAGTGGGTAACTACATACGTTGAAGATGGTGACTTACACAATAAAATCTATGTAACCAACATTCTTCCATCTACAAGTCATGTCAGAAATATCTGCAATCAGAAATCACCTATGATGTTTGCTCATGAAAACTGTTATTCATTAGTTGTCTATGATGATTTCATGTCAAAGATATGCCCACTAACATAACTGATCTTCAATTGCCAACCCATGATGTGTTTATTAATCTCCAAGTCAACTTGAAGTGATGGTTTCAGAATACAACTTGCAGTTTAATCATGCTTGAGAGTTGGTAAAAGTAGGAGAAACACAATTATCTGAACCAGAAAACATATTGCCAGATTAAACCATTACTATGCACATCAGAAGTGATTATATATTAATCCTCAGAATAAATTTCTGTCTTTAAATCCTTCCAAACTTTAGGGCCAGATGGATGACGCTTTACATACTGTGATACGAATATTTTCTCTGAGCATGCAATTAGAGTGCTCAAAGCAAGCCCGGGATCTGCAGCTCCATGGTCTTGGAGCCAATTATACATTGATAACCTAAGCTTAACTCTTTGAGGTGTGTAGGAAAGAAAAGATGGGAAGCTCACTAAAGTTGATATAGGATATCCTTCATTTACAAGATACTCAATTTTCATGTTGATCCTATCTGTGGTCTGATTAAGAATCTGAGGGGCAACTCTAATCATTTTACGAACATCCTCACAATCAAAGCCAGCTTTAACAAAAAAATCGAATCTCTCCTGAAGCTCAGCTCCCTTACCTCTGAACAGCTTAAATGCCTCCTCCATGTTTTTCGAGTTTTCTACATATCCCAAGCTCAACAAGAACTCTGTCTTCAGCATCTTTGATTCTTGCTCTTCGTTGGAGTTCTCCAAAGGTTGAAGTTTTTTTCCCAGAACCCAATTCTTCATTTCTTGAGGATTATCCTGTATGATTCTACAGAGCCGTTTCTTGCCAACATTCAAGTTACCAAGTAAACTAGTTGTTTTCTTTAGAGTGGAGGAGCCAAGCAGCAAGGAGTGAGATTGGAAAATCCTTCCAATCTCTGCAGCCTGCATCTCAATTTCACTCAGGAACAGAAAACAATGCCTCAAGTTGGAGAAGAACTTGCCAATCTGAATCTGCGGTAACTCAAGAAAAATGAGAGATATCTGGTTCAGAGACAATCCAAATTTGAACAAGAAGCCAATCAGGGATAGTGTCCTACCTCCTGAATCCTCAAAAACAACACAAGGGTGCCGGCTAATCAGGTCAGCCAACTGTCCCTTCCTATAAACCTTGCCAAGCAAGGACAAGAGCTCAAGCATCATGCCCCAATTAAAAGAAACCCCATCCAACAAATGCCCCTCAATCCAACTATCATCCTTTGCAACAACAAGATGCTTCAACTTCTCCACAACCTTGACAAAACCAAGGTTAACATCCCCAACCAAAAGGAAGGGGCTAGAAGCAATAGCTTTAACCAAAATAGATGATGCAACACCCAGCTTTTCATAAGCCTCAAGCTTTGACTGCAAAACCCTATTATCATAACGAAAAACTTGAGGTGCATCATTAAAAATCTTCCCCATCTTGGAACGGGGAACACCATAGTTACAGAGAGTGTGATAATTATCCATCAGTAAATGGTCATCGTTGAGGAAAATCATGCCTCGGGGAAGAAGGGGCGCGTATTCGGAAGGCTTCAAACCCACACTTTCGAAAAAGGGTTCGAACTCGTTGATGGGGTGGTAACGCAGGTAGCGGGAAATGGATCGTTTCATGTCCCCATCATCGTGGTTCTTTTGAATTTTGCGGAGAAGGTCTTGAAGGAAAAAAGGCGAGTTTTTGCACATGTTGTCGGCGTCCAAGAACTGCAAGCTCCTCGTGGAATGCAGATACTCCAGCAATGCAGCTTGGGCTTCTTTCATGATCGCTTTTCGAGGGAGTTTCGCGTCCGATTGAAGTGCTCTTTTCGTGTTCTGGAATCTAGGGTTTTCTGAGGGTTTAAGGTTAAGGTTGTTTCGGGCAACATTGGAAAGTGTCGACGTTAATCTCAGTTTTCGAAAGTGGATAATCATGGGTATCGACAGTTTTCGAAGCAGAAGAAGAAGAAGAGGAGTTTAGCCCCTTTGGGATGCTGTGTCGTTTTGGGGCGAGAAGAAGGTTCAGTTGAAGTCGAAGCTGAAAGGGATAAAAATAAAATAAAGAGAGGATTACCGGGAAATGAGAAGGAAGACACGTCTCCGATAAGGGGATCTAACAGCGCAGTGAAGGGCTCTGTCCTCCATTGTTAAGTAAATTACGTCCATTTTGGAGACGATGAAGAAAAGACAATAAGTGAGATGAGTAACCATGAGAAACTATAACAAAGTATGAAGAAGACCCAAAAACTTTGAAAACCTAATGAAAAGTTACGATGAAGAAAATGTGTAAGGAGGCATAACAGAGATAGCAATTAGCAAATATGTTTGTTGGGTTATTCAATCACATCGAGAAGTAAATTTATTTGTTCAGAAATAAAAGAGAGTACTGTAAAATATTATATATATTTTTAGTAAATTCAAGTGTGTCTATCATGTAATACGAGACTAATTTCTTCATAAAATGAGAAGATTTTCACCACTTGCATCAAACTATTTCTTATAGGAATTGAACCCATAGTTTTGTGGTTTGGAGCAAAAAAAATTTCACTACCAACTTTAAAGTACTTCTTATAAGAATCGTACTCATGACTTCATTAATGATCAGTCAATTTATCAACTAAGCTACACATTAAGGTTAAATATTATGCTTCTTAAGTATTGTAAAATAAGAGTATAGTGCAACATAGAATGTGAATTTTATATGTATGAAAGTTAATTTCGTATTATTATTCCTTTAGTGATGTTGCTAGATTAAAATAATATAAAGAAATGCTGATAACCTAAATTATATTGGTCCCTGCTAGCTATAAGTTTGAATAAAATAATAATTTATTATTCAATAAAAGAAAATATTATGCCTATTTTTTTATTAATTTCCAATATATCAAAATTTTAAAAGAAAAGAAAAAAATGAATATTAATTAAAATTCTAATCTAACGATATTTAAGATAAATAAATAAAATAAACATAAAAAAAAATTAATCACAATCTTACCACATAATTTTTAAGAAACACGTACTATTATTTTCCGCTACTCCTTTTAGTGGTAGAAAAGACAGTTTCCATCAGTTTATGGCCTTTTTATTTTCATTGAAATATTTTAATGGACCATGTAAACCACTCAAATACTAGCAAATGATTTGAAACGTTTCCTTGCGTAAATGCATACAGCAGTTGGCAGATAAAACGTTGAAAAATTCTCATTTCTAAAATATTCAGAAAAAATAATTTATTTTTTATTTTTTCTAGATACAGGAGTTGCTGACCTAGTATTACAAGCAATAAGAATGTCAAAATTCTACAAAAGAGAGAGCAAAAGCTAAAAAAAGAAGAAGGAAGGAAGGTGCAGAGCATCATTAATAACCAATGATGATATTGACAGGTAGTGGGGCTAATAAGAATTGACAAGGAAAGCAAAGGAGTACCAATATCACCATGTTTAGTTATACGTTTACGTTCATTGCTTGGTATAGTAATAAGGATAGTTGTTGTTCATTCCCACAGGTTGAGTTGGCGGGAGCCCAAGTTGGTCTTTCTTCGCAGAAACTGGAGGATAAGGAACCTGCCCTTGTGTTGGATAAGGAGAGGGTGCAGTCGCAGGGCTTGGGTAAGGCGATGCAGCATATGGGTAAGTATATCCAACAGGAGGGCCAGAACTAATATGAGCTTTTCCAGGCTGCACATATCCTGGGGCCATAGGTAAGGCTGCCATTGAAACCACTCCTGCAGAAAATGGAGGCTGGCCAGTTTTACCCTTGTGGGAATCTGCATATTTTACAATTATATTCCTCCCCTGAAACCAAACAAGAACAATATCTATTAGCTTCAATGTATATACAGCTTGAATCCTTATGCAAGCTCCAAAGCAAGTACTTTACAATGAAAAAATATCAAGCAGTATGAATTACAATTTTAGTAATTGTAGAAATGACAACTTCAATCAAACACATGTAAAAGTAGACTTTTCAGTTTTTACCATAAGTTATACTCCCCTTTCACTATCAGCTCTACTCCCAGGGTGTGTTTGGTACAAGAGAAATTTTTTGGTGACCGGGAATCATGATTAATGGGAATTCAGTAGAAATTGAGTTTACCTGGAATCTTACGAAAGAGGTGTTTGGTTCGCCAAAATATTACCGGGAATATTGGGTAAAAATTACTGATTCCATATTTGGTTTAGAACGAAATATGACTTGGAATATGAGGTTATTTTACAAAAATAACCCCAAACTATTTTACTTTTGTAATTGATAGATTGGGTCTAGATTTTTATGTGTATTGGGGTATTTTTGTCTTAAAATTTATTATTGTGCTTTCCCTTTATTTGGTATTCTGATTGGTATTCCGAATTACCATATTATTTTTGGTAATCTGAATAGTGACTTTTCTTTATAAATCAAATTACCGGTAATCCTTGGATATCCGGGAATCGTAATTTATTCCTTCTACCAAACGTGGTAATTACATTTACCAAAGAAGGATTACCGGTAATCCTCTTCAAAAACCTGAAACAAACACCCCCCCAATAAGAACAGGGGTTGAGGTTGAGATTATTGTTCAGACTAGTTGAATGTGCTGTAAGATAAATTACAAATACACAAGTGGATCTTTATTTTAGTCAAAATAAGGGCAAATTTTTTAACAAATTCATCTGTGCACAGAAAAGTGAAATCCAGATTTGCAGCTAAAACGGAAGATTGACCAATGTGGTGCCAAAAATATATATATATATATATATATATATATATATATATATATATATATATATATATTTACAAAAAAACTTATTTACCCTATATGAGATGATTTTTACATGTGGGAGTCCTTGGAAGAAACGCTAGTCCACCTAGCTCCTCTGAGGGACTGCCACATATCATTCTTTATTATTTTTTTTAAAGAGAGGCACTAGGTGGACTAACACCTCTCTGCTTTAAAAATAATAACAATAAATAATGACAGGTGGCAATTCTTGGGAGATGCACCATGTAATATTTCCCCCAAACAAGATAAACAAGTCCCCCTCCCCCTTCTCAAACAACATTAGTCAATCTGCCCACCTAAAACAGCAAGTTACCTGAAAGTGTGTAAATCAATTTTTTTTAATAGAACTTTCACGTACACCTTATAACTATGATGCCTTTTCACTCAAAATGATCTTTCCATCTTTCTTTTTGCAATTCCAAGACATTTTTTGAGCATAGAAATAATCAAGTCCTACACTCACAGCTAACCTCAGACTTCATATAAAAATTCAAGCTTTTGCTTACCCCAAGAGTCTTTTCAGGGTCATCTATGGCCTTCTTTGCGGCCTCTGCTGTCTTGTACGTAACAAAGCCAAAACCACTACAATTGGAAATAAAACAATAATAATACAGGTTACAGGGAAAACCAGGTAAAAAGATTACTATAAAAAATTAAAGACAAAAAAATATTATATCCAAATAAATCATGTTGCTACTTTTACCGTGATTCATTTGTATCCTTGTCATATGCAACTGAACCTTCCTCTATTTCACCATGCCTTGCAAAATAATTAAGCAGCATTTCACTTGAGACTTCTGGTGATAAGCTTCCAATATAAAGCTTCCTCAGGGAAAGATCAGGAGTACTACTTGTTCCACTTAGGCCGTCACAAGCAAGATTACAGACAGCCAACCTTCCCTGAAAGGAAAAAAAACCCTAAAATCAATTACGGGAATGGAGCAATGATGGCTACAAACAGACACACAAATTACAGGATAAAGACAAAAAAAGACTTACACACAACTAAACTACAACTTAGAAGCATTAAGAAAATGCAAATCACAAATAACCAGCCGGTGTTTTATTGGTTATCCACCTTAGGTTCAAAAAATGTAACTTTACTGAATTTTTTTCTAAATTACCAATTCCTGTTTATACACATTGCAACAAAATGGGTTAAAGCTTACATCGATTAACTTGCTAGTTGCTTTCAATGCACGCTGAGTTGATTCCATATTTTTGTAAGTGATAAATCCATAGCCACGGGATTTTCCTGTTGTTTTATCATAGATCACAGCCCCTTCCTCAATTTCTCCATACTCTTCAAATGCCTGGAAAAAAAGAACAATTCTAAGAAGCAATGTATATAAGGAAGGCTCGATACTAGAGATCAGAGACAAGGTACAGGGTTAAAAATAGAGGGTTATGGAAACTGGCATTCCATATACAAATCATGTTGGGCACATTCCATGTGACATGAAACAATCACATGCATGACACACTACACAATCATCAATGCACTCACAGCACGCAAAGTTTCTGAAGTGGTATTCCAAGCCAAGCCACGAACAAAAAGCTTTCGATGAACAGGATCTGCACTTGCAATACTTTTTATTTCTTCTGCAATTGAAGGATATTGGGACCCTCTTTATGCCTCAACATGCAAACAAACACACATGCACACGGTCAATCACACAGCATACAAGTGGGAAACACTTTTATGGCCCTCTTTCAGTGAATACAAGCACACAAAGCAAGCAGAAGGTACTAACAAGTCAATGATGACAAACGCACATAGTATTTATGCATATATGAAGTTATGCATAACAACTCCAAATTGCTGGTGCTGGGTGTGGCACAGCCACAATATAGGCTTAGTGGAAATTGAGAAGAAGGGGGGAGGGAATGAGATATATTCCAGAATCTCAATTGTTGACTGAAAAAGGGGTTTAAGAATATTCCCAAGATCATGCCAACGGTAATACAGTGAAGATGCTAATTCATTAAGATTGTGAAACTTCTTAAAAAATATAAAGTAGGGACACATGAGAGATGCTAATCTAAATTATTTAATCATTCATGGATGATCAACATTAGGTTTAATCACCTTTGAATGGTTATGATTCTCTTTCTTTCTCTTCCTTAACATTGATCCATCTTTGTACGGTTATGATTTAATAACTGGAGATAAAATTATCTCAAACAGCTTGAGAAACGATAAGCACATAACTGGAGATAACATTTCTCAAGCAGCTTAAGATAAAGTTTATCTCCGGCCATCCAAAATTACGTCGTTTTATTTATTTATTTTCTTATATTAATTGATTCAGCTTTGAATGGTTATGATTCTCTTTTTCTCTCTCTTCCTTTATCACCATTGATCTATCTTTATTCGATTATCTTTAATAGCCTGCAGATTGAGAACGATAAGCCCATATATATATATATATATATATATATATATATATAGGGATAGGATATTGTGACACCCAAGTTATGTTACACCCATGTGACATCTAGTCAATCTTACCGTTAGATCGCTTATGTTGATCCAACGGTTATATTTATTTCCATCTTTCTATGGTTATGATTTCCCAAATTTAATATTTTATATTTATTTCTACCTTTGTATGGTTATGATTTCCCATATCTAATGCTTTCACTTTAAATTTGGGAAATCATGACCATACAAAGATGAAAATAAATATAACCGTTGGATCAACATAAGCGATCTAACGGTGAGATTGACTGGGTGTCACATGGGTGTAACATAACTTGGGTGTCAGAATATCCTATCTCATATATATATATAGGGAAAAACATTTCTCAAGAGATAAGTTTATCGCCGACTACCACAAAACTACGTCGTTTTGTTTATTTATTTCCTTATATTAATTGCTTCACTTTTGAATAGTTATGATTCCTTTTTTCTCTCTCATCCTTTATTATCGTTAATCCATCTTTTTACGGTTATGATTCCCTTTTTCTCTCTCTTCCTTTATTATCGTTAATTCATCTTTTTACGGTTATGATTTAATGATTTAGTAGCCGGATACAAAGTTATCTCAAACTGCTTGAGAAACGATAAACACACACACATATATATATATATATATATATATATATATATATATATATATGGGTCTGTGCGTGTGTACTAGACATATCTTAAAAATTAAGATATTGGAACTCCGAATGAGCACTAGTACAAGGTATCCAGTTCCACAAGTGCCAGTTCAAAATGCATTCTCCACTTAAATCCATAACGAATTATATTTAAAAATTAAATTAAATAAATAAAGCATCATATTGCTTTCTCTCTCCTCGGTTTCCTTATCTTTGTTTTTACCCTTCAAAAGAAAAGGATGAAAAATAATTGGAACACTAATAACTGAAACTGAAACCGAGATAGCAAAAGCATGCATAAATTGCAAAGAAAGAATGATAAAAAAGAAGAAGGAAGTGAAATAGAGAATTTTGAAATTGAAACGCACAGTTTCGCGAGAAGATCGACGAGCTGGGGTTTAGCAAGAGGTTCAATGAGAAAGCGCATCTCTTCCTTGGAAACAAAATCAGCGTTGTCTGCCTCTGCCTCTGCCACTGCCTCTGCGTCTTCTAGCTTCCTCTTTTTCAAATCCTCCATTTCTTCTTCTCACTTCACAAACACACGCTTGCCTCCTCTTTCACCGAACGCGATGTATTAGGTTTATAATTATTGGGCTATGGATGCAGGCTGCGCTTTTCTCAAAAGAAATTTCAAGGCCCATTTTATGCCCTGGCTCATCGTAAATATATTCCTAAATTCTTTTTTTACTGTTATCGTGGCCCATTAGTTATTGAGAAAATATTTTTCATTTTAAATGACATAAAGTTATGTCATTTTAAAAGAGAGATGGATACAAGAAAATATTTTTTATTTAAAATTTAAATTAAAAAAATCACATATTTTCTCTCCCATGATTTCCATTCTTTATGTCTATCTCTCTCTTAAAATGGCATAACTTATGTCATTTAAAATTATAAACATCAAACCCTTAGTTATATGATACTTTTTGGAGTTACCCAACCCTAATTATCTCTTTGAGACGAGTTGGCTCCCTCCGGTATCCCACGAGCTTCGACTCTTTGAGCTGGCTATGGGACTAATCCGGAGTGCGGGGGAACAGTGATGGCTAAAGGTTCAGCCCCCTCTCCAAGAATGCATTCAGCGGGAATCGAACACATATCCAACCCCACTAACTCAGCGTCAAGTTACAGTTATATGATACTTTTATGACACCAAAATAATTTAAAAGTTATTGATTAGATTAATGAATTAAAAATTAAAAATTAAAGTTTAATATAATGTCATTAATATTTTAAAAAATCCGAATTAATATTTCAAAAATCTTTTAAGTGAGGTTTGGATCTTCGGAGGGAAGTAAATCATAAAGCATATGACTCATACTTCTAGAAAAATCTATATAGTGTTTGGCCATCTTTTCTTCAAGCAACGCAATGGGATATTGGAGACGGTAATGATGCATTATTTTGGACAGACAATTGGTTGGGTTTAACTGAGTGTCTTGCCTCTCTGGCTACTCATACTCCAACAGGTTTGGAGTTGAATCTCCCTGTTAGTGCCTTCGTGAACAGCAATACTGGTCAATGGAACTTTCCCTATATTCGTCAATATCTCAATGATCAAGCTGTTGCAAGGATCCAAGTTGCTCTTATTCCTAGCGCATCGGATGGAAATGATCGCATTATTTGGAGAAATCAAAAGGTTGGCTGCTCTTTAGTTAAAACCGCGTATTATAACATGCTTGGTTTCCCTCTCATGCCGTTGAAAAATTCTTGGACTACCATATGGAAATGGCATGGGCCTCAGCGTGTTAAATCTTGTATGTGGATCATAATGCATAGCCGCCTTCTTACTAAAGACCGCACATCTAGATGGAGTGGGGAATCTGATCATTGTAAATTGTGTCCTGGTGAGTTGGATTCAAATCTCCATGTTCTAAGAGATTGTAAGCATGCTAGAAGTGTTTAGAATTCTCTCGTTTCAGCTAATCGGCAAAGCTTATTCTACAACTTGGGTCTTAGAGATTGGGTTGAAAATAATATCTCAAAAGCTTGGAATCAAAGTAATTCAGATGATTGGCGTGACGTCTTTTTTATCTCTTGCTGGTTCATTTGGGGATGGAGGAACAAAAGTGTCCATGATACTAACTTCAAGCATCCAACCCATGGAACACACATAGTTGCTATGTATATAGAGGAGGTGCGTAACTGCATGGGTAGGAAGGCTATGGCTACTACTAGCATTCATCCAATTCGTATGAGTTTATGGAAACCTCCGAGGCTAAATTGGGTGAAGATTAATATTGATGGGGCAGTTGAAAGGAATACTGAGGTGGCTGCTTGTGGTGGGATTATCAGGCTCTTGGTTGGGAGGCTTTGAGTATCATATTGGTGCTTGCACTCCTTTAATGGCGGAGCTTTGGGGAACTCTAAAAGGTCTGGAATTGGTTTGGCAACTGGGATTTAAGAAGGTGGAACTAGAAGGAGATGCTTCTGAAGTATTCTCTTTGCTTGCTGATTGCAATGCAGTGTTACAGGCTCATCTACTAAAAGGGCTACTAAAAGGATCATAAAGAAGCCAGCCCATTACAATGATTTCATATTGGGCTGAATAAGTATTGGATCTTAAATCAATAGTTATAATGTCTTCTTTTATTATGCATCATTTCAAATTACAATACATGTAACAGACTTGCGTATATATAGCCTACTGGGGCTTAGTAAAAGGGTAGCAATATTCAGATAATTCTCTTCTCTCTTCCTTCGTCTCTTCTCTTACCCTAATTCTTATCTTTCTGATCTCTGTTTCTTGTTACATTGGTGCCTCCATTGAGAGCTATGGCTGAAAATACTAGATTAAGGGACCTTACTCACCAGGTTCAATCTCATGATCAACAGTTCCTCACCTTGGAACGGACCTTAGACCATCGACTAGAAACGTTTGAGCTAACCCACAACCAACAGTTCACCGAACAGACTCACAGAATTAACGAACAGACTCAACGAATGGATGGTATTAACCATCAGATCCAGGATATGTTTGCCCTCTTACAAACAATGCAAGTTCAACTCACCAATATGGGTTCCATTCCTCAGCAGGGAGTGTTAGGCGCTGGCCCCACGCGTCAAACTTCACACTTACGTTCCATGAAAATTGATTTTCCAAGATTCAGTTCTGGAGATCCGGGCCCTTGGTTATTTGCTGTAGAGAGGTATTTTCGTTATCATCAGGTACTTGATATGGATAGACTTGATTTAGTTTCTTTTAATTTGGACTTACCTGCATCCTGCTGGTTCGAAGCTTGCTTCGGTCATGGCCATTTTCCCGATTGGAACTCTTTTGTCAATGCGTTGCATCAGCGTTTTGGACCATCAGAATTTGAAGACCCATTGGGCTCCTTAGCCAAATTGCAGCAATCGGGATCAGTGGTTGATTTTCAATCAGCTTTTGAACTCCTTGCACGCAGAATTCCCGAATTAACACCATTAACTCGCAAAAGCCTTTTCATCTCCGGATTGAAACCACACATTAGGAGAGCTGTCCTAGTTCACCGACCAACTGATATCACTACTGCCTTTGCTTTTGCTAAAATCTATGAGGAACAGTTTGCTGAAACACGACCCTCCAAACCCTGGATTCCACGTACATCCAACTCCACTCAGCCCATTCCAGCCCAGCCTCTCACCACAATATTTCCACCTAGTAACCCTAAACCACCATTAAGCCTACCATCTATCCCTATCAAAAGACTTTCCCCTGCTGAAATGGCAGCACGCAGGGAGAAGAATCTGTGCTATAATTGTGACGAGCGTTTTGTCGCGAGTCACCGATGTAAGGGTCGTGCAACCCTTTTATACTTGGAAGGAACAGATGATGATCCACCTGACAGTACTACAGAACCGCAGTTGGAACCAATGGAGGATATACCTGATCCTCCCCATCTGGACACTCCTCACGAAATTAGTTTTAATGCCTTGTTTGGACACCATTCTGCTAATGCATTTCGTTTACAGGGAAAAATAGGGGGACAACAAGTGCAAATTTTGGTGGATGGGGGTAGTACCCATAATTTTATCACCCTACGTATGGCTACTCACCTTCGACTCACTTTGCATGTCATCAAACCATTCAATGTTCAAGTTGGCAATGGGGATGCACTCACTTGTTCAGCAGCTTGTAAAGCCATCACAGTAGACTTGCAATCCCATCTATTCGCCCTTGATTTATATGTCATCGAATTAAAGGGGGCTGACATGGTTCTAGGAGTGCGATGGCTTTCAACCTTGGGGCCTGTTATTACTGATTATTCTGCCTTAACAATGTCTTTTGTTCACAATTCTTCTCAGGTTTTATTACAAGGAGAGCGACCCATGCTGCCCGGTCACATCACGTCCTCACAATTACACAAATTGATGTTGCAGGACTCTATTTCTTCATGTCTCATGTGCTTCAATGCTCCCTCTCATTCAGACCCAACCACACAGAGCAACTCATCTTTGGTGCCAGGATTAAACCCATTATTGCATGAATTCCACGATGTGTTTGTGGAACCTTCCTCCCTGCCCCCAGATAGAGACTACAATCACCACATCCATCTCATTCCTAATGCTGACCCAGTGCAAGTCCGACCCTACCGTTATCCTCACTACCAAAAAACAGAGATTGAGAGGATGGTATCTGATATGTTACTTAAAGGCATTATTAAGCCTAGCCATTCGTGTTTTAGTTCCCCAGTTTTATTAGTGAAGAAAAAGGATGGTACATGGCGGTTTTGTGTTGACTATAGAGCCCTAAATGCTATCACTGTGCAAGACAAGTTTCCCATTCCTACTATCGATGAGCTACTAGATGAGCTCCACGGTGCTACTATCTTTTCAAAGCTGGATTTACGCTCCGGGTACCACCAAATCAAGATGCATCAAGCTGATATTCCTAAAACAGCTTTTCGTACTCATCATGGACATTTTGAATTTTTAGTTATGCCCTTTGGGTTATCCAATGCCCCTTCTACCTTCCAATCCACCATGAATGCCATTTTCTCAGCTTTTCTGCGCTGATTTGTGGTCATTTTTTTTGATGATATACTGGTGTACAGTCCCTCTGCAGAGCAACATTTGGCTCACTTGCACGCTGTCCTAAGTCAGCTTCGTGCCCATTCCTTGTTTGCAAAAAGGGAGAAGTGCACATTTTGCCAAACTGAAATCCCTTATTTAGGACACATAATTACTGGCAAGGGAGTCTCACCTGATCCAGACAAACTAAGAGCCATTCTGGAATGGCCCATTCCGAAAAATGTTACTCAGGTACGGGCTTTTTTGGGGTTATCTGGTTATTATAGAAAATTCATAAGGAAGTACGCATCCATTGCCGCCCCTATGACGGATCTACTATCCAAACGTGGCTTTCATTGGACACATGCGGCTACTGAGGCATTTGATGCACTTAAACAGCTGCTTGTAATTGCTCCAATCTTGGGTTTACCGAATTTTTCGGATACCTTCGTGGTGGAAACAGATGCCTCAGGGGTTGGCATTGGAGCAGTTCTGCTACAAAAAGAAAGGCCACTTGCATTTTATAGCCGAAAATTATCTCCAGCCATGCAAAATCAGTCAGTTTATGTGCGCGAGATGTTCGCCATAACCTCCGCCATTAGTAAATGGCGACAATACCTCCTAGGATCTCATTTCATTATCAGAACGGATCATAAGAGCCTTCATAACCTGATGAATCAGGTGATTCAAACCCCTGAACAGCAGCAGTTTTTGTCTAAGCTACTGGGGTTCCATTATACGATAACATATAAAACAGGCAAAGCCAACATTGTGGCCGACAGTTTGTCCAGATTGCCTGAAGGGGACGTGGCAGCCCAGCCAGTCCATTACTGGGCCATTTCTGGCCCAACACTTAACTACACTCAGGTATTACAATCTGATTACAAGTCTAATCCCTATGCTACCATGCTTATACAACAATTACAACAAAATCCCAATTCCTTGCCGGAATGGCAGTTTCGCAATGGATTGCTCTTGAATCGTTCTCGGATCTTTCTACCAGCAGGTTCTTCCTTGATCACACACATTCTTCATGACTTTCACACTTCAGTCCAAGGGGGTCACTCAGGAATTCAAGCTACCTTTCACCGCATCAACAGCCACTTCACTTGGAAGGGATTGCGCAAAGATGTTAAAACCTACATCCAAAGTTGTGAGTTATGTCAGAAATTAAAACCCCCTAACCATTCCCCTCTCGGGCTTTTGCAACCCCTTCAAATCCCAGACAAGATATGGGCTCACTTAAGTATGGATTTCATCACACACTTACCTACATCAGCAGGCCATAATGCTGTATTGGTCGTGGTTGACCGTTTCTCTAAGGGTGCCCATTTTATTCCACTTCCAGCGCACTACTCGGCAACAAAGGTGGCTCAATTTTTCTGGGATTTTGTAGGCAAGCTCCACGGTATACCTGAATCGATTGTTTCGGATCGCGACCCCATTTTCTTAAGCGATTTATGGCGCTCTTTGTTTAAACTGCAAGGCACAAAACTAAATTTCAGTTCAATCTATCATCCACAATCAGATGGCCAAACAGAGAGAGTAAACAGATGCCTGGAAAATTACCTGAGAGCTTTCTCGCTTGCACACCCATCCACTTGGTCAAAATTCTTGAGCTTGGCAGAATACCATTACAACACCTCTTTCCATACGGCAACAGAGGTTACACCCTACCAAGCTATGTTCGGCCGCAAACCACCCAACATGGTGGCCTATTGCTTGGGGTCTTCTACCAACGAGGCAGTGAAGTCCACGTTTTCAGAAAGGAGCGACCTCGTAGGAACATTACGAGAAAAATTATTCAGGGCTCAACAGATTATAAAAGCACAGGCAGATAAAAGGCGTAAAGATTGGACATTTACCTTGGGTGACATGGTTCTAGTTCGTCTGCAACCTTACAGACAAATCTATGTCGCTCGTAGGTCCTCACACAAACTGGCCTTGCGCTTCTATGGACCTTTCGAAGTTGTAGAAAAAATTGGTCCGGTCGCCTACCGTTTGAAACTGCCCGCACCAGCACGTATTCATCCGGTCTTTCACGTGTCCTTACTGCGACCTTTTCGTTCAGGGCAAACCTTCAAGGTACACCCTTTTCCTTCTTCGGAATTGGAAAGCCCTCTGATACACATACCTTGTGCAATAGTCGGGGTTAGACAAATATGGAGGAGGGGAGCGCTGATCCCTCAGGTTTTGGTGCAATGGACGGGTCTTCCACCAGAAGATTCGACTTGGGAAGATCAAGCTGTGATTCTGACATCTGGGAATGACAACATCACAGGGAAGGAGTTCATAACACGAGACTCTTTGACACTCTCAGACTCAGTGATAAAAGAGACTGATCAAGGTAGGCCTAAGATCGTAACGGGAACAGACGAGCAGCTCATACCGCAGCACAGAGAGGAACTCAAGGACTTAACAAGGAAAAAGGCTCATCAATTTTCTGAAAGACCAAGGCTTCAGACATACCCTATGAAGCCTTTTCCACTTCCCACATCAACGGTTGCCAATCAACTTCCCATGTCGGCAGCTTCTGGACCACACGATTCGGCAAGTGAGACACAGCTGTCCTCAACTACTCCCCTGCCAACTATCCATCTACCGTCGGATTCCCTGAAGCAACCATCCACTCCAACTGCCAATCGCGTGGCTTTAATAAATGCCACTGACACAACTGAAGCTTTGGGAGCACGCAATATCTCTACGGATTTCAAACGACTTGAGGACAAGTCGACTCTTGAAGCGGAGAATAATGTTACGGGCTCATCTACTAAAAGGGCTACTAAAAGGATCATAAAGAAGCCAGCCCATTACAATGATTTCATATTGGGCTGAATAAGTATTGGATCTTAAATCAATAGTTATAATGTCTTCTTTTATTATGCATCATTTCAAATTACAATACATGTAACAGACTTGCGTATATATAGCCTACTGGGGCTTAGTAAAAGGGTAGCAATATTCAGATAATTCTTTTCTCTCTTCCTTCGTCTCTTCTCTTACCCTAATTCTTATCTTTCTGATCTCTGTTTCTTGTTACATGCAGCTTGTCAGACTCGTATAGTGGCTAAGATACAAGCACTCATCGGTCAGTATTGGGAGGTAACGCTTTCTCATATTCCAAGAGAAGCTAATTTCTGTGCAGATTGGTTAGCCAAGTCTGCTCTTCACAAAGATACTGGATTCTAGAGTCATAAAGTTATGCCGTTTCACCTTGCTCAGTTATTTGATTACGATCTTCAGGGAATTTCCTCTTGTAGGGATATAGACCCTGGATAGTTGTTTTTTGTTTCTGGTTGTTTGTTTGTTTTTGTTTGGGGCTTCGCCCCTTAATATTATAAAAAAAAAAAAAAAAACTTTTAAGAACCCAACCAGATATGAGCCCTATGGCTGCGCGAATAAGAAATTCTTTTTTGTTCGGTTTTTCTATTTTTTTATATTTAAGAGGATTAATCCGTTTAATCCACCAATCCGGATGGGGTTTAAACAAGTTAGCTATTTTTTGGCCCATTACTAAAGTAAGCCCGTCTAACATTGAATAAAATTGACTGGTTTTGAGACCTTGAATTGATACTTGATCAAGTGCAAAAACAATGCAAGAGTGCCATAAATATTGGTGGGGATGGTTCGACTCTCGTTTTTTTCCCCCCCTGAACCTGAACTAGTTTAAATTAATCCGGTTTAAAAAATTGAACTGTTTCATTTAATTCAAATCGATTTTTTTTTTTTTGAATTGGTTCGAAATCTGTTTAAATCAGTAACTGATTTTTCGAACCAATTCCTTCGTTTTGGTTCAATTTTTAAACTGGTTTACAAAAACCAGTTAGATTTTCAAAATTAATTTAAGAAAATATAATTCAATTTGGTTCAATTCAATTCAATTATTTGCTTATGTTAAGATCCAATAAGAACTAACATTAAAGTCACAGGTTGAATTCAACTCGATTATATTTATAAAAAATATAGTAAAGGCATGTGCTGAAACAAAATTGATCTAAGTGGTCAGCAATCAACATCAATTTTTTTTTGTCTACATTTTTTTTTTCAGATAAAGTTGTACACTAATTATTTTTCATAGCTTTTATTCTAATAAGCACTACATTGATCTGCCATGCATTTTAACGAATAGAATCGTACCACTATATTCCAGTTCATTTTGATTACAGATTTTTTTTTTGACCTTTTTACTCTCCATCAATTAAAAAAAAAAAATTATTTTATCCCTTACTCAAAATATTTCACTTATCTGCCCCTATTTAATTGATTAAACCACGGTGTTAATTGATTAAACATTAAAAAATGCAGAAAATACTAAACCCGCAATTTAATAGATTAAGCTCATGGTTTAATTAATTAAACATGAACAGATTAGTGGAATATTTTGGATAAGGGATAAAATAATTTTTTTTTAATTGATAGAGAGTAAAAAAGGCAAAAAAACCATTGATTACGTCATAACAACTGCTTGAAAAGTAACAGGATAAAATAATCTCAATTTGCATATTGGAAGCTTGCAAGAAATTGTCAGAAAAGGGTAAAATTATCTTAATTTGCAAATTTAATGTAATACTATTATTATTTTCCTTTTCTGGCAAGTTCCAATAAGCTTCCAACAAGTCCTCAATTTATAATCCATTTAGCGTATTGATTATAACGTATTAAATTAAAGCAGGTCCATACTCCATTGCGAACGTTAAATTGTCTTTTTCGTTCAATATATAAACTTGCAAAACACCTTGCCGAAAGACTTGGGCATCAAAATTGAATTTCAATAATACAAACGTAAGAAACAGGGCTTTAAGGATTAGAATCAGACATTCATCTTAGGCATATTTTTTTTTTTTTTGGTGGGTGGGAGTGCGGGTGATATACTTTAATAAAATGAATATATCTATGATACTTTCCCATTGGATCTGACATAGACCCTTCCAACCCTATATTTGTAAATATCTAACACACTAGGCATGCTTACATTTTGAATTAGCTGCCAAAGAATCGTTTCTTACATTTGCATGTTTGATTGCTTATTGAAAGATAAAGTAGAGTAACTTATCAAAACAAATGACACATCATTCTGGGACAGTCACTTCCATATCTGTGCCAAGGATTTTCTACCTTTTGGTTCTTTCATTTTTTGGTGATCTTAGATTACTTTTGAGCAGCTTGTTCTGCTGTTCAATTAGCATTTGCAAATCTCGTTGCATCTAACCCCAAAGACAAAATAAGCACAACATAGTAAAGGGTAAGTATAAGTCTGTCCAATAGCATAAGTTTTAATTGATGTCCAATTGATATTTCGATCAAAGCAAAACCGAATTAATTACCTCTAATTGTTGGTCAATGCTCCTCTGGACCTCTAGTTGCAGTTTCTGTGATTCCTCAATTTGCATATGGCTGCTAAGAAGTAGGAAATCAGTAAGCATACATTTAAAAAAAATCAAATATGAATACACTTAACTGCATTGACATTTTAGTGAGAACAAAACACTTGTAATTACATATGAAAGAAGTATCATAACAAGTGTAGATTGCCATAGCTCAATTGATGTTACATTTTTACTTGAAGTTCAGTGACCCCATCTGTTCTATGTCCTTCCTCGGGTCCTTCTGAAACACAAAGTGGTAACTGTGTCACAATATACCCCTAATACTGGAGAATTAAATGATAGTTCAACACTCAACACATTTAAGTGTACATTATTAACCATGATTTAAAAATTTAAAAATCAGAAGGTGAAAAGTTTTAACTTCTCTGAATGATTTCCACCTTCTTCATTTTACTCTATTGAGCATACCATTAATAAAGCAGTTCAAAAGAGGTATGTTTTATGGAGTTTCATGACAGAAGTAGTTTACCCTGCAAAGCTTTGTGCATCTGTATTGTATTTGTAGACCTACATTTCTGCAATGCAAATATATTAGAAATATTAGAGAGCCAATTAATAGCTAAAGAGGCTATGACACAACAAAGTTTAAGAACGACATAGCACTTGTTCACTGGAAATAGTTTTACCTGCAAATGACTTTTAACGTGAGAAATGGACAGTAAATCCGATTTCATCATATCTAGTATAGCCTTAGGCTTTGCCTCTGCGATTAACCAAAGAATAAATCAAGTATTGGGTAAGTAGGAGTTTCTTTGTTGTTATATATAACTAATACTATTATCTAATTAACCTACTTTCTGGACCTCCAAGGCTATTAACAATCATCATAAATGGCTCATGCAAATCTTTGGTCCATCTTATTCTTCTTTTACGTGTTAGAGCTCTCTTAGAAGCAGAGTTGCTAGAATTGGCACCGGCAACCCCACAAATTCGAGGAGTATCTTTTTCTGGCTTTGCACATGAGGCCAACTAGTAAGACATATATTACAGTTCATCAGCAAAGAAAATAATAAATAAAATGTATATTACAAACAATAAGATAAATGGAGGAACAGTGACCATTTTGTCACCGTTGGCAAAAAAAATTGCCGGACTGCCATGCCAACAAGTAAATTTTGCCAAAATGCCACGTGGCATATTTCGCTACACTGTGTAGCGAAATATGTGTGCAAATAATTCACTACACAGTGTAGCGAAATATGCCACGTCAGAATAAAAAATGCCACGTGTCAAACAGGGAGAATTTCGCTATACTGTGTAGCGAATTATTTGCATATATATTTCGCTACACAGTGTAGCAAAATATGCCACGTGGCATTTTGACAAAATTTACTGTTGGCGTGACAGTTTGATAATTTTTTTTGCCAACCGTGGCACTTTGGTCACTGTTCCATAAATGGATGAGATGGAAAAAAATTTAGGTGCGTATAATCTACTAAAAACGCCCAAATAAATAGTTTGTGTAAAAGCGTTCATTATATATGCTTATTTTGTTACCTTAAAAAAAAAAAAGATGTTATATTTCTAGTGTGACCCTCACATTATATATATCATTATCAACAATTAATTTGGGTGTCTATAACAGATCATGCCCGAGGAGAAGACTAATCACATTTTCCTCTTAGCCAAGCGAAGGAAACAAGTAAAAATCATCTACTATTTGTTATGTTGAAGAAAATGAAGGCACAACTTCATACCATATCACACATAATTTAATTAAATGGAATCAGAAACTACAAGCCACATACTAAGAAAGTAAGAACCTGATTTCTCTGGAAGGAAATTTCATGGGGCCTCTCATCTGTGGCAGCATCATTATCACGTTCTTGTGGAAAGTTTTCATAAAATGGCATATTGTCAGGCTGAAAATTACTATATTTTTCAGAAGAAGAAAGGCTATCTGCACAGCTAGCCAAGAAAGAGTCAGCATTCGAGTACAATGAGCTTGTGAATTGAGAGGTGAATCGATCTTGTTTGGTGGTATTGGCGAAGTTATTCCCAGAGGCTTGGCAAATCAACATGGGGGAGTCTGTTGTATTTGGAAACTCAAAGCACCAAGCAGGAACTTCAATCTGATGCTGATCATGTTCTTGAGTTTGAAAGCTCACAAGGCTTTTGGCTGCATTTGCACAGAAACCTTGCGTTGTTTGAAAAGGAGTGGTCACAATGTTACAGGGTGATTGTTCTGATCCAACAACCTTGGCTAGGTTGCTAAACCCCATATGGGATTCCCATTGAGTTCCATACATCTGGGAAGCACACTGGTACATGCTTCTCTTAATCTAAACTCCAGCTCTTCTGCAAATATAGTTACTTCACTTCTGTGATTTTCATTTATATGCCAAAACGAGTTGAGAAAAAAAAAAAGGCACTAAAAGCCAGTACCTATGCAAAACATCAATTATTTGTTATATTAAAGGGTGTATAAGGGTAGGGGAAAGAAGAAGAAGAGAGGGATGAACAGTGAGGAAAAGTTAATAATGTATGCAGACATAGTTGTGTCCTCATACAAAGAGAATTTTCAATGTATCATGATAAGATTTTTGTCCAAGTACATTCTGGCCAATGAAACATAGTATGTATTGTAGCTTCCCAGAGAAACGAGGAGTCACTTGCTATTAATTTGTAGAAGAGACCCATAAATTATTTAATCTATTGTGACTCAAGGAATCAGCATAGCAATACATTACTTTGGATGCGCCAGACCCTTCCTACGTCCTCACCTTATCTTGCAGTCAATTGAAAAGACAACAGGAAAAAACAAAAAAGTATTTAAGTAAAGAGATAGTTTAGTCTTGGGCAAAGCATAAACAGTTAACGGATTTAACATGATATATATATATATATATAGGCAAAATGATTTGTAACGTGACTGTATAGTCTGCATATAAATATTGATGCAGTCACCTAAAAATTACGTTGTTTTGGTTAGGATAAAGGAAGTCTGCGTTCAAAATTAATTGTAAAAAATGAAAATATTATATTTATTTCCATCTTTGTATGATTATGATTTTTCATATTTAATGCTTTCACATTATAAAATGACGTAGTTTCATATGACTGCACCAAAGAATTGGTGCAGTCACTTTACATCAGCTAAACTCACATATATATATATATATATAAGTGTGTGAGATTCATATTTTTTCTTCTTCTTCTCATATGGCCTCACATGGGTTCTACATATTTTTATATGTATGTGGGAGATAAAATTATCTTCTACAACATGAAAAATATTAAACTCATAGTAATATGGTAGATCTTTTTTTATTTTTTTTAATATATGGTAGATCTATTTTAGGTTCCGTTAAATAGAAAATAATGTGATGAAAAGTTGCTGATATGTTTAGTTGGATGGTCGGAAAGGAATCTTTTTAAGGGAAACATTATTTCTTTATTTTATAGGAATGCATGCCAATGCCATCGTATAAGAAAAAGTTATGGAATCGGTTTTGCTTAAATAATTTATTTAAGGGAATAACATTTGTCATTTGAAAGGATATAAACTTATATCTTTTTAGATCCTAATCGTTGATTTCCATCCATCAACGGTTATAAATATTGGATCAAAATTATTAATTAATTAATAATAAATTTGTCCCATTAAGTTTGACCCAATATATTATAACCGTTGATTGACAGAAATCAACGGTTAGAATATAAAATGATAAAAGGTTATATCCTTTAAAAGGATATATGTTTTTCCCTTTAATTAATTATTAAGAGTTATTCGTCTAGTGACGATCTAAATAGATCCAAAGATTTGATCTACACAAAAAGCTGTGAGTTCAAATTCTGATAACTACAATTTTTTAGAGGGTGAAGATGCATAAATCCAAATCTATATTAATAGATCCAAAGATTTGATCTACAGAAAAAGGTCGTGGGTTCGAATTCTGATCACCACAATTTTTAGGAGGGCGGAGAGGCATAAATCCAAATCTATATTATTTGGGTCTATTAAGACTTTGAAGATCCGTTGATATCTAAAATAAAATAAAATTTATTTCATCCGAAAGATAATTTTTATTTTTAATTAATATAAAGATAATAATAAGTTTATTTTTTTTTGTAGACATAATAATAAGTTTATTAAATTGATGTTTATGCATATTGTCATAATAATGTTAAATGAAATTAAATGTCATTGAAGAATATTTTTTTGATGAAAGTAAGAATATTTTATTGAATTTCCAAAATTATAAATAATGAATGTTTAGGGTATTAAGAAGGTTTTGATTTATGTTTGGACATACACAATCTCTAAACATGATTTATATTGATGTATTATGCACTAAAATTAGATTAATCATTTCAAATTATTCCTTAGTTTATTTATTATATACACTTATATTTTAAAATTGATAAAAGAGTATTTCAACTTAATTAATTATCTCGAGTTTGAATCTTTGAATCCACTTGTGTTAAATCTTAATGGGAAGAATTTTGTGGTCTTCGTGGCTTTGTTCAGTTCCAACCGGATCAATTGAATCATTGATGAACCATTTAAGAAATCCAAAAAAAAAAAAAAAGTGAACAAAATCACATGTCCAAATAATTGCACCATGACAATGACAAAAAAATGTCGACACTAGATCTTCTTTTATTTTTCGCGAAAAAAAAATGTCGACACCAAAACGATTCTTGGTCTCCATCATGAAGTACATGTGAGGGCATACAGAGGATAACGGGAAAAGACTGAAAAAAAAAAAAAAAAAAACTGTGGGTAAAGATAACAGGACATAACCAAGATAATATATGATACTAGCTCTATCACAAAAATGAAGCAATAATAGAAACATCTGTGTATAAATCTGTTGAAATCTAGTTGCTATGCTGAAAGTTGTTGACATTAGCTAACAGTCCCTATGACCTCGTTAAATTCTAGGGCATGCGAACGTGGAACTAAGATTTTTTATAAAGGAAAGTTGAAAAATCTCTTGAGCATGGTTACGGGATATCACTTTATTTAATTTGTTCCATAATTTACTTGGTCATACACTCTTTGAAGGATTTATCTTATTAAACAAGCATTTCACCTAAAACTAAATCTATTCAGTGAATATCGTTTTATGTTAAATTTTTTAAAGAATCATTTTAATCCAAAAACTTAAGCAGTTAGATAAGATTACCTTAATAGTTTTATATTTCTCTAACAAACTCCTTACACGAGAGCCCATTAGACTTGAAAGGTGACAATGCAAGACACACTTATCTATGTTAAGAAACTTCATAATACTTAATTAATTATTAATTAAATGGGACGGTGAAGATCAAATCTGTGACCTATATTACACTGACACAGACAAAGGATACGACACGCCGCACATTAATTCTAAAAGATGTTAGATTTCGATACTTTAGGACACGTTTTGATATTAAATAATATTTTTAATATATATAATATAGTTTATATTTAATACATATAGCAGCTCATAATTAGTGGCGCCACTTGAGATTAAAATGGTATAGATTTTCTTTAAAAACTTTGATACCGCCTTGATATTAGTTGGAATTTTAAAAATAATACAACCTTGACACTACCTGATTCTACCTGGTCAGATCTTTTGGCATTACCTGACTTTTTTCCTTGGCTCCGCCACTGCTCATAATAAATCATATAATCAATCAAATATTCAAATTGCATAACATAAATATAAAGAAAAAATAATTTTGGATGCCTTGTTAATTTTCAAGTCAAATTTCATAACAAAAAATATTTAATTTATAAATTAAATTTTCATGTTTAGTTAAAAAGATAAAATAAAATAAAATTTGGATATAAAAATAAAATAAAAAACGTGTCGGAAAACGTTGACCACGTGTCGGTAAATGTTGATTGTGTATCAGAACGTGTCGTCGGTGTCCGACACGCATTTTTTTTCTTCAAAATTGTATGTTCATGCTTCAGAGCCCGTGATACCGAAGCTCTAATACTATATAAAGAATCAATTCAACCCAAAAACTTAAACTGTTGGGTGAATACCTTTTCAATGGTTTATATTATTCTCTAACACATCCCCTCACGCAAGAGTCATATAAACTTGAAATGTGAATATTACACAGGCTCAATTTTTGGTTTACTTTACGTATTAACATAAATTTTTTTAACATCTATAAATACAATTTTACACTATATAAATACTTGTTTTACTCGCGCTCTCCCTGCTTAACAATGTTTAACTCTTCAAATGAAATATATAAAAAAAAGTATGGCTTCATTGTGGGCCTTTCCTTCACTTCAATGTATATTGTTAATTGTTCTTGAATAATCTTCTGGCCGGTCCTCAAGTAGCAGCAGCACTCGTGATTATTGTTCAGATCGATTAATTTAAATACATTGGGATTCCACAATTTCTGCAGCGAAATTGTATTATTTAAAAATAGGGATGGTCAAAATTAGTAATCCAGATCAGTGTTCCGTGTACAGAAGAAATAGAAGCAGTGCACAATCGATGTTCGAGAACATACTAATTGTCTTGCAGAAAGAGTTTTTTTACCTGCTAAGTGATTTTTTAACATGAAAAATGATAAGCACATTGAATTCATTATCTATAGTAGTGCTTTAGGCTTTGGTTGTATATATAATTAATCAAAGAATGAACAATCAAAGTATTGGACAACGAATAGAAGGGCTGAGTTTGGAACAGAGAGATAAATTCCACCCAGAACAGAATCCACCATATTCAAGATCACCCAAGCTGCGTATTAGCGTGTTCGCGGTCTGGATTAGATCGGTTTTGGAAGTAAAAATCATCCGATCCAATTCCTTCGATTTGATCATGTAATCATCCATTCGATTTAGATTTTTTTTTAAATCCGATCCGATCCGATCCAATCCAATTTTTTTCGGTTTGGATTGGATCAGTTTTCGGTTTTTTGAAAATCCTAAAATTTATTTAATGATTATTGTGCAAATAACATCTTTTGTATATATTGACTTTGTAAATTTTTATTTTTTTTGAAATACAAAAGCATTAGTAAACTATAATATAATTTTTTTTTGGGCAATGACTTAGGAAGCTCTACAAAGATAACATTTTGGTGATAAAATGTGACTAGATTTTTTCTTAGGTTTAGTTGATGGATTAATGGATATTGGATTTAGAAATTTTTGGGCCATTAATGGGGAAAGACCCAAGTAGGTAGAAGGAAATTAATATATTGGATCGATTTGGATTGGATCGGTTTTCATCAACCCATATAAAAATCGATCCGATCCAATTAAAATTTTCGGTTTTTTTTTTGTTTTCGATTTTTTGATTTTCGATTTATTCGGTTATCGATCTTTCGATTCGGTCACCGCGATTTGAATCGGTTTCGATCGGTTGATAAACACCCCTAGTGCATATCATTATAGCTATGCATCATTTCTCACTTATTTTAACATTTTATAAACTTTATCATTGTGCAACATTATAACAAATATATTTGTTCTTTCCAGTATCATAGTCAAGCATTTGCCGTGGCTAAAAGGCTAATTAAGCTTTAGCCGCGCACGCAAAAACAGTTTTTCCTATCGATCTTCGCGTAAATACATTTTACCTTTCTGAAATATGATGGTTTATCAACTTACCTCTTTAACTTTTTTTGGGCTATATTACGCAATGGGTCCTTCGTGGGATTTTTGGGCCTATGTTAGTAGTCCATATCACTTTTATATTTATCGAATGTGATATAATTTCATAAAAAATGAAAATAGATTAAATCGGTTTTTTGATGAAATGAATTTAGTTTGGATATATCAAAATAATTCGATTAAATCTAATGTCGATCGAATAAGTACATTATATCACAAATTAAAAATTCTATGCCTCAAATATTTGTTATTTTCTTATTTATTAACTTTTCATACTATTTGAGCAGCTGCCTCCTTTTCTAAATAAAAGTTTTCAAACATAATTAAATTAGAGGAAGGTTATACTTACAACATTTTTTTTACAAGCTCTTACAACCATATCTTAACACCGTTGATTTCCGTCAATCAACGGTTATCATTTATTGTGAATTAATAATTAATTAATGAGTTTAATTTGCGAAAATCATAACTGTTGATTGGCAGAAATCAACGGTGTTAAGATATGGTTGTAAGAGGTTGTAAAAAAAAATGTTGTAAGTATAACTTTACTCATTAAATTATAACTTATACACTCATTTTCTAAGAAAATTAAGTTTTAAGAAAAAACAAGTTCCAGCAAAATTAATTTGTGAAATCTAATCCAAACACATAATAAATTTCATAATACACATATTTATAATTTAAAATATTTTAAATAATAAATATGCTGTCGTATGTGACATTCATAAAGAATTTGAGTCTATGTTCCAATTACTCTTCTCTAATTAAATTATAGGAATAAGGTCACTTTCTAACTTTTTAAAACTATAATTAAGCTGTCACGGCTATGGCTTTGACATGCACGTCCTTCTCATATCACAAACATAGAATTTCACAAGCTATCTGTGTTAATGTATAAAAGTTACGTTACATTCTAGATTCTGCCGAACGTTACGAGATTCCGTTATTCCGAATTTCCAATCATTTGTGATTCGGTCTCCGTTTCCAATACCATAATTTAAGCATCAATTTGTTTAGTCTATTCGACAAATTACATAAAAGCATCTGTACCCAGAAAAGGGTGGGAGATAGAGAGAATCAAGTCACATTCAGCACAAACAATAGAATTTCAATTTATCCTGGTGGCTATTTAATTTATGCTTGTTTTTGCTATCCTTGTAAATGGATACCAATGTCTATATTGATCCCTAATGCATGTTCACGTACGCAGCTCCAAGAACGAAATGCCAAAGAAAGACGGTCATCGTGCCACGTTTGAATAAAAACAAGGCACAAAGGTTCAATTTTTAAGCGTCGGCCACTCGATCAACAACTGGATTTAATTATCATTAATATATATACATATATATATATATATATATATATATATATATATATATATATATATGGTATAAAATATATATTTTTTTATTATAAGTAAATATTAACAAATAATTATATTTAGTATAATGATACCGTGTCTTAATATCAGTGCCTTGTTACCTAACAAGAAAGAAGGAAAACTTTAATTTTTTTTTTTTTATATATATATATAATAGTAACACCTAGGTTGAAACCTATAACCTCACACAGAATATCAAGAACTTTAAATTTTGACGTACACAACAAGGAATTTCCCCCCCCACTTTCATGGCATAAGATAACGGCAGATGCTAACCTAAGTTCAGAGTATCCCTATGTGACATGATAAAGTAGTTAAACTATTAGATAAATGGTTTAATTGCATCATTTTTAATGAGTAATTAAATTGGTTTATTATAGTAGTTTGTAATTAATCGTGGTTAAGTAATTAAACTAGACTGACATTTGAAATGTAAATGAAATTTGAAATTACTAAGCTGGTTTTTTTTTTCACCTTCTAACAAAGGAGTGAGGAGTGAACCCTGTATGAACTCATTGAACTGAATATGAAAGAAATGCTGAAGGAGCAAAATAATAGCACCTTGCAAGCACACTAGATTATGGACTAATTCACTGAGTTTGCACTTGTATTATCAACAAGAATGATTTTCTTCCCATAACAAAATCGGTTTATCTGTTTCTTACAAGGAGTAAGCTTTTGGAAAACTGTAAAAACTATCAAATTATGGGCTTGAAGAGGCCTTGGAAGGGAAGAAGTAATTTCCCACACCTCCAGAAAAAGAAACCTCAACATCCTTATGACTAATTGCTGTATCATCATTGGTTGTATTCTGAGTATTCAAGAGGTTATTACTTCTTCTGCTGCTGGTCAAACATTTTTTTCAGCTGCCTACCTTGTTCTTCAATTAGCAACTGTAATTTTCTCTGAATCTGGACCAAGAAAGCAAGTTAAATGAAAATCTGAAGTTACGAAAGAATATTATTAGAATCCAACTATCCTAACCAATCAGTTTCGGTATCCAATTTCCTCAACATTTTTTCAAACAATAACTGCCCTAAACCCTAACTCATCCATGCTTTAGCACTATATTGCAAGAAGCCCAAAATGCAAATAGGCAGAGATGTCCTAGAGCTTTTAAATATATCATGTTTTGCTTGTAAAAGGGATATATTGTTCTAAAAGTTGTGGTTAGAGTTTGAGCATGTAAGTTGTTCTTCTGTGATGAAAATCTCTGCATCATTTCTTGCATGCTAAGTTGGTGGCTGTCATTTTACTGAAGCTTTAAAAGTGAAATTCAATGCTCAAGAACCTTTCAACTGGTATGGCCAATACTGAAGCTTTTTATTGGGGGAAGGGGTCACAAAAATGATACCAAGTAAGAACCTGAAAGGTATGGCGAACATGGAAATATACTAGCAGAAATAAAAAGTTATAAGAGAAGACAATAGCAAGGATATACCTCAAGCTGTTCATGAAGATAACTTTGAGCATCTAATTCCAGCTGAAGTGCCTCTGTAATTTGCAAGCCACTGCAAATCAAGAGTATTGTAAATTTAGTAGATTTATAGAGTAACAGCATCCGAGGTCAATATGAAATGAACCAAGCAACTTAATCAAGTACTAGAATTATAGAAATATAACAGTGGTTTAGGCAAAAGAAGTAGCATTACATTTTGACATCAAGATGATGCACATCCTCTGTATGGATTCTTTTGTCAGATTTCCCTGAAATAGTACACTTTTTTAGGTCCAGTATGGAGAGTGAACCTATTATTTGAAGGAAACTAAGAACAATGAGGGCATTGGAGATTATGAATAACTGGGAGAAGAAAAACAAGCAGAGAACAGTCAGTCATATCCTAAAGAGATAATTTCACCTAAAAAGCGTTGTTAGTTTGAGTAAGATCGCTGCCATCTGGAAGAGATAGTAGACTAGGACTATATTTTTCATTGGGTAGCTCAAACTTTCTACCATATTAATGGATATAAATGCATTTTTTCTGTATTGCAACTTCCTAAACTTGAAGTCTATTTAACTACAAAGAAAATAGTAACTGTAAATAATTTGCATCGATCTATCTATCCTACGCATTGACAAGCACTATAAACTCATAATTTCTGACATGAATGCTAGTAAGTTCAAGCACCAAGAAATATGCTTGACATGAAAAAGAAACTACACTGCAATTATGCAAAGAAAAAGGAAATTACCTTGAGCTGAATCTGCCATGAATTTTGCAATTCTATATTTCTGCAAATGACTTTTGACATGGAAGATGGTCAACCCATCCGAGTCCATAATCTTTAATATGTCTTTTGGTGTTGCCTCTACAGTCAAGAAGCCAAAAGAGGACTATCAGATATTAAATAGATGTTCTTCCAATTGATAATTTGGTAAGTTACTTACTATCAGCACCCCCAAGGCGATTCACACACTCAACAAACTTCTCATGAAGATCGGTAGTCCATCTTATACGTGTTTTACTTGAGACTATTGTCCCATTAGGAGAAAAGTTTCCAAGAGTATTTGACACACTTCCTGCTGAAAATGTTGGAGACAACTTCTCTTGCTGAGAAGAGAAGCTCAACTCAGCAATTGAGTCACGAGCAACCTGAAGATAGATGCAATAATACAAGCCAATTGAGTCTTCAAAGAATGGACACAATACAAAAGCTATAAATGGGATTTGCAAAAATACTTACTGTATGGTCCTGAATCTCCTGATTTCCTTTGTTAGGAATTAATGAGTTCCTGCTAAGTGAAGTAACGCCATCAATGAACAATTTTTGTTCTTCAATTGGAAGGAACTTGGTACCAAGAAAATCCTCACATGAAATTTCATTGGATTTTTCAGGGGATCTACGGCATTGATTATTATTCAATTGAGACTTCACCATGGCTTGCAAAGTGTTTGATAATTAATTCATAGATATAATCATGAATGTGTTGGTACTAGTACAAGGTATCCACTCCAGTTCCACAAGTGCCAGTTCAAAATGCATTCTCCTCTTAAATCCATAACGAATTATATTTATTTAAAAAATAAAATAAAATAACATAAAGAAAGCAATCCTCTGTTGGCTTATCTTTGTTTACCTCGGTATAGGTAGAGGTTCAATGAGAAAGCGTGTCTCTTCCTTGGAAACAAAATCAGCGTTGCCTGCCTCTGCCTCTGCCTCTGCCTCTGCGTCTTCCTCTTCATCTTCTAGCTTTCTCTTCTGCAAATCCTCCATTTCTCCTTTTCACATCACAAACACACACTTGCTTCCCCTTTCACCAATTCACCGAGCCCGATGTAATAAATTTATAATATTTGGGCTATGAATGCAGGCTTGGCTTTTCTCAAAGAAATTTCAACGCCCATTTTCAGCCCTGGCTCATTGTAAATAAATTCCACAATTCTTTTTTTGGATGTGTTACTATCCCTCTGGATTGGATCGATTTTGAAAATAAAATTCATTTAATTTAATTTTCTTTTTCAAATTCGATCCAATCCAATTCAATTTTTTTCGATTTGAATTTGATTTGTGTTCGATCTTTTAAAAATACTAAAATTTATTTCAGGCAGATAACATTATATATATATATATATATATATATATATATATATATATATATATATATATATTTATTGGCTTTGTAAAAAAAAATTGAAATACAAAAGCATCATTAAACGATAATATAGTTTTTTTTGGGCAACGAGATATGAAGCTCTATCCAGATGAAATTTTGTTGATAAGATGTGACTAGGTTTTTTCTTGGATTTAGTTGATGGGTTAATAGGCCTTGGATATAGAAATTTTTGAATTATGATTGGAGAAAGACCAAAGTAAGTAGAGGAAAATTAATATATTGGATCGGTTTAGATTGGATCGTTTTCACTAAGCAATCCGAAAACTGATCCAATCCAATTAAAAGTCGCGGTTTTTTTTTCTGTTTTCGATTTTCGGTTTGTTCGGTTATCAATTTTTCAGTTCGACCACCGCAGTTTGAATCAGTTGATGAACATCCATATCCCCTACTATCCCTACTTTCATACTCTCTCTCCTCTTGCCAAAACCGTAAAAAAAAAATAAAAAGTGTCTACCACGTTAGTATAAAAGTGAGTGGCTTTTATTACAAAGAAAAGAGAGAAATGTTTTTTATAAAATATACTCATTTTATGTAAGTATAACAAAAAAAAATTACAATAAGAGTTTACTGTTTTTTATATTATAAGAGATAAAACGTAAAAGTGTATAAATTTCATGTTTTCTCTTTTTCTTTTTTCTAATCAAATAAGTTTTACATATTTTTATATGTGTGAAAAAGATAATATAAAAATATTGAAAAAATACACACACATATAGGAACAGTGACTATTGTGCCACTGTTCCCACACAAATTTACCTAAATGCCACGCTCCTGAACTAATTTTCCAAATTGCCGGCAAGGTCACTTGCAGCAGTAGCGAACTATGCATGATGATGTGTCAGGAAGCTGGTGGTGTCAGGAAGCTGGTGGTGTCAGAGTTCGCTTCTGACACAGGCGACCTCTGTTTTAAACTAAGTTCGCCGACCATGTAGGCGACCTTCATTTTTTTTTTTTAATTTGATACTTGTTATCCACTAAAAATGTGACACGTCAGCAAACCGAGTTCGCCTGTGTCAGAAGCGAACTTGCCCCTGTGGCAGATTGGGAAATAACACTGTTCGCATGACATTTAAGTAAAAAAGTTGGTGAACAGTGACATTTTGGTCAGTTATCCCACACATATATATATATAAAAGATGTTTTAACTCTAATATAAGAATAAAAAATTTTACTTTTCATCTAAGTGGTTCATCTCTATGTATCTAATAGTTATAATTTATTATAAATTAGTAATTAATTAATTATTATAATTCAATAAATCATAATTATACAAAAATTAATCTTCAAATGTTCTCAGATTTCATCATTTCGAACTTCCAATCATTTGAGATTCGGTCTCTGTTTTCAATAAGATAATTTAAGCACGAATATGTTTAGTCTATTCGACCGAAGAACCATTTCAACCAAAATACATGAGCTGAGAAGTATATAGTATCCAATAATTTTATATTTTATTTTTCTAACACATTCTTTATTCTTTCATATAAAAGTTCTTCGTGTTTGGCGTATGGATATTGTACAGACTAATTTTTTTGATTCTATCTTATGCTAATTTAATTTCACTAAAAATTAGGAGATAATGAGTATCGAACTCTCTAATATCATAATAAACAACTATCTCACCTAACAACCATAACCTCAAACTTAAAAGTGGAGGACTTTCAATAATTTTATATTTTATTTTTCTAAGAACAATCTACTTAAAAGCATATATACCCGAAAAAGGGTGTGAAAAAAAATCAAGTCACATTCAGGAATTTTTTTATAGGATATATGTCTCTTTAGCGACAAGAAAGAGAAGTGATCTGTAACATTGACATACTTTTCAGAATACAAAACTGTATACTGAAAAGCATATGTCAGTTAGATAACTTCCCTTCAGGGACAGGAAATTAATAGTGCCCTTTTTTTTATATACAGGGGTAGTATCAAGCCATTTACCAAATTGAAAAAATTTAATTTAATTTGAATCCATTTTTGTTTTTATATTTTCCTTCAAATCCAAATACTTTATCTTTTTTAGAAATATGTTGGTACTAAAATAATACCAGAAAAAAACTCTCAACATTCAGCTCAAACAATAGAATTTCATTTTATCGGTGGCTATTTATTTTTTTGCTTCTGCTTGAAAATGGTTATCATAATTCTATGAAAGAGTTATATTTATAAATTTTTTATTTATAAACTATACTATATATTTTTGAAAGAACATTAGCTTATAAAATATACTTTCAAGAATTCATAATATAATTTATAAAAATTTATAAAAAGATCTCAAGTTATATTGATCCCTAATACATGTTCTCGTACGCAGCTCCAAAAACAAAATGCAAGGAAAGACGGGCTTCATGCCACGTTTGGATAAAAACAAGGCACAAAGAATCAAAAATAGGTCCCTTCGTAGAAGTCGTCTTGGTAAAATGATGGGAGGATGTATTTAAAGGATTTAATTATCATTAAGGTATAAATTTTTACAGAAAACTATTTCTCCAGAAATAGTTTTATTCGGAAATACATTATGTGCTGATTTTTTTTTTAATTAGTGGGTTCTATTTTTTTAAAAAGAATGTCTCGGTGAAAGGGATTTGGATCTTTCATGTAGAAAAGTAATCATGTTATTTGATTATAATTATTTATGTAAAAGTCATACACTTTTGTCTCTTTTATTTCATCATCAATGAGTGATTATGATCAAATAACATAACCACATGACTACTTTTCTATATTACCACATGATTTATTTATTTTTTTAATTAATGGGTTCCATTTTTTTAAAAAGAATGTCTCAGTTATAGATATACCTTCTCTAATGCTGCTGCAAAAAATTAAACCCAAATTTTTATTGGATTTATGGTTTCTCCATGATAAAATTATTATTTTTTGCAATTCCAAAATTACGTTATTTTGGGAGTGGGACAATTAAGAAAGTGTATTTTAAAAATTATTTATTTATTGTTATATAAATTTTATCTAAGTATCATTCATTAATTTCTCAATTTCCAAAATTTCCAAAATAATATAATTTTGTGTTGCTGAAAAATAATATTATCTCAAGTTGAATGAGAAACTATAAATCCATTTTTATTATAATAAAATATTAACAAATAAGGGTTTAACTTTTCTTATGTTGTAGGATTGTAGGAGAGAAAAAAAGTAGAGAGAAGTTAAATGTGGGTCCCATATTTTATATTAAAAAAGAAAAAAAGAATTATTTGGCACGGAAAACGAATTTGTGTAGGAAAATGAGAGTATCTCATGTGGCATGAGAGTATTATTTCCCAACAAATAATTATATTTAGTATAATCATACTGTGTCTTAATATCAACTAAGTTTAAATTCATAATTCAGTGCCTTGTTCCCTACAAGAGAGAAGGACAACTTTAAATTGAGGTACGCATCTTTTTCTCCACTTACATGGCATAAGATAACTGCAGATGTTAACCTAACTTCAGAGAATCCTTACCCTAGTGATGTGACATGATAAAGTGGTTAAACTATTAGATACGTGGTTTAATTAAAGGTTTTGATTTTCTGTGGACATATTTTACGTGGAGTTCATATCTATTCAAAAATAAAAAAATAAAATAAAATACTGCACAAAAATTAAAGGGTCACTAATAGAAGAAAATAACTTTTATACGACACGAGAAAATATTTTTTCTTTAATTAATTGTATCATTTTTTATAAGTGATTAAATTAGTTTGTAATTAATCGTACATGGTTAAGTAATTAAACTAGTTTGACATTTGAAATAACCAAGCTGATATTTGTTTTCATCTTATACACAAAGGACTAGAGAATCCTGTATGAACTGAAGATGAAAGAAATGCAGAACGAGCAAAATAATAGCACCTTGTAAGAACATTAGATTATGTACTAATTCAGTGAGTTTACACTAGTAGGATCAACAAAGTGCTTTTCTTCCCATAACATAATCGGTTTATCTGTTTCTTACAAGGAGTGAGATTTTGGAAAACTCTAATTTTATACATAACTATCAAATTATGGGCTTGGAGAGGCCTTGGAAGGGAAGAAGGAATTTCTTGCACCTTCAGAAATAGAAACCTCAACATCTTTATGACTTATTGATGTATCATCGTTGGTTGTATTCTGAGTATTCAAGAGGTTATTACTTGTCTTCTGTTGTTGATCAAACAATTTTTGCAGCTGCCTACCTTGTTCTTCAATTCGCAACTGTAATTTTCTCTGAATCTGGACCAAGAAAGTAAGTTAAATGAAAATCTGAAGTTAGGAAATAAGAATCCAACTATCCAAACCAGTCAGTTTCAGTATCCAATTTTCTCAACATTTTTTTAACCAATAACTACCCTAATTCCTAACTCATATCCATGCTTTAGCACAATATATTGCAAGAATCCCAAACAGCAAATAGGCAGAGATGTCATAAGAGCTTTTAACTATATCATGTTTTGCTTGTAAAAGGGATACATTGTTCTAAAAGTTGTGGTTAAGAGTTTAAGCATTTGTGTTGCTCTTCAGTGATGAAAATCTATGCATCATTTATTCCATGCTAAGTTGGTGGCTGTCATTTTTCTGAAGCTAAAAAAGTGAAATTCAATGCTCAAGAATCTTTCAGTTGGTATGGCCAATACTGAACCTTTTTGTTGGGGGGAGGGGTCACAAAAATGATGTACCAAGTAAGAACCTGAAAGGTATGGCAAACATGGAAATTAAGTTATAAGAGAAGACAATAGCAAGGGTATACCTCAAGCTGTTCATGAAGATGCCTTTGAGCATCTAATTGCAGCTGAAGTGCCTCTCTAATTTGCAAGCCACTGCAAATCAAGAGAGTATTGAAAATTTAGTAGATTTATAGAGTAACAGCATCTGAGGTCAATATGAAAATGAACCAAACAACTTGAGTACTAGAACTATAGGAATATAACAGCGGTTTAGGCAAAAGAAGTAGCATTACGTTTTGACATCAAGATGATGCACATCCTCTGTATGGATTCTTTTGTCAGATTTCCCTGAAACAGGACACTTTTTTAGGTTCAGTATGGAGAGTGAACCTAATAATTTGAAGGAAAGTAAGAACAATGAGGGCATTGCAGATTATGAATAACTGGGAGAAGAATAAATCAGCGGAGAACAATCAGTCCTATCCTAAAGAGATAATTTCACTGTAACAAGCATTGGTTTAGCTCTAACTTTCTACCATATTAATGGATATAAATGCATTTATTCTATATTGCAAATTCCCACTCTTGAAGCCTATTTAACTACAAAAACGATAATTACTGTAAACAATTTGCATCAATTTATTCAAGTCTTAAAAATAATTAATCAATTAAAACCAAGGGAAAAAAGAGAAGCTTATATCTTATGCATTGACAAACACTACAACAAAAACATCTGTTCATCATTTATGACATGAATGCTAGTAAGTTCAAGCACAGAAATATACTTGACATGAAAAAAAACTGCACTGCAATGCAATTATGCAAAGAAAAAAAAAAAGGAAATTACCTTGAGTTGACTCTGGCATGAATTTTGCAATTCTATATTTCTGCAAATGACTTTTGATATGGAAGATGGTCAAACCATCTGAGTCCATCATCTTTAATATAGCTTTTGGTGTTGCCTCTACAGTCAAGAAGCCAATAGAGGACTTTCAGATGTTAAATAGATGTTCTTCCAATTGATAATTTAGGGAGTTACTTACTCTCAGCACCCCCAAGGCGATTCACACACTCAACAAACTTCTCATGAAGATAATTTGTCCATCTTATACGTGTTTTACTTGAGACTACTGTCCCATTAGGAGAAAAGTTTCCAAGAGTATTTGACACACTTCCTGCTGAAAATGTTGGAGGCAACTTCTCTTGCTGAGATGAGAAGCTCAACTGTGCAACTGGGAAGTTATAAGAGCCACGAACAACCTGAAGATAGATGCAATGATATAAGCCAATTGAGTCTTCAAAGAATGAACACAAGACAAAATCTATATATGGGGTTTGCAAAAATACTTACTGTATGGTCCTGATTTCCTTTGTTAGGAAATAATGAGCTCCTGCTAAATGAAGCAACTCCATCAATGAACAACTTCTGTTGTTCAATTGGAAGGAACTTGGTACCAGGAAAATTCCCACAAGAAATTTTATTGGATTTTTCAGGGGATCCACGGCATTGATTACTATTCAATTGAGACTTCACCATGGCTTGCAAAGTGTTTGACAATTCAAAGTTGGAATCAGGTTGGTTTGCTGAGTCCAAGATAAGTTTTTCCCTGGAAGATTGATACAATGGGAATTCCACATCATTAACCTTATAGAATTGAGAGCTTAAAGATTGATTACCAACTTGGCTATCATATTCTGCGAAGCCCATGCAATGTTCTGCTGCATAGAAAGCAGAAGCTGGTGACTCAAAACGGCTCATAATGGTGCTAGATGATTTTACAGTGCCTATGTTTGGTAACTGTTCTGCTTCTCCTCCTCCTCCTCCTCCAGCCATGGCAAGTGACTCTCTGAGATCAAAATGTTGACAAAAACTATTGCCAAATTCAGAATTAAAATCCCCATTTAGTCCATGATTTTGTTGAATTAGTCCTCTACAATCATTCTTGTTCTCGTTCATTGACAAGCACCCAAATATTCACACAAAATAAGAACTTCGATGGTCAGTACAGCCAATAGATATTTGTTAAAATTTATGAGGTAGCATACAGAACTCTTTAGAAGCTCATCCTTTATTAAGGAGCACCAAATGGAAGGAGGTGAAAAGAAGAAGAAGAAGAAGAAGAAGAAGAAGAACAAAAAGAAGATTGGAAAGGTTACAATAGTAATGCTGATTCGAGCCTATGGCATAAAATTCTCTCTTATATTCCCTGAAGGCTTCAGGTATAAGATCTGAATCTTAATTGTCTAAATGCTACCATGCAAGGTCATTTATTCTTAGAAAAAGATAAGAATGAACAAATAATAAGTTGACATTAACAAAGTACGGTACATAGAAACAAACAAAAAAGTTTTGTCTAATGTTGTCTTCACGTGAATTTAAACGAAGAAGAAAAGAGAGGAAAACTAAAGTAATTAAACTGGGTGATTGTGATCAAATAACATGACCATATAATCACTTTTTCACATGAGAGGATTCATTCCCAATTAAACTATAGATGAATCACAAATAAGAGGTTAAAATAAGTCCCATAGAGGACAACTAAAGCAACGAAGCTAAATAGGACACACATGAGAGGTTAAAAAACAGTCCCATGTTGGATCATCTTAAAATTGGAGAATATTAGTATGGACATCTATAGTGTAGTAATTAAATGTTAGATAAAGATACTGGCATAAATTCACACATGATATATCTGCAATTATTCTTATAATGGATTCGGATGGTAAATATATATAGAAAATCAAATCTTTTCCTTCTCAAAAAGAAAATGAATTATAGACTTCAAAAAATCCTGTTCCATAGGTTGGCACTGCATCTTGCAAAGTGGGGTATCAAAAATTACCAGAAAAGTGCATCTAATTTTATATTCATATTAAAAGCAAATGGAACTTTAACTCCAGGATTCCCAGTAGAATTCAGAAACCTAATGGGCTTTCCATTATAAAAAGGTAAATAAGATAGAGACATAATTCAGCGCATTCATATGCGGTCTAAATTCCTTGATGCCATTGATTTTTCTTCAGACATTTTGTTACCCCTCTTTTTATTATTTCTTTGAATTTTACAGCCTCTAGTCGTCTATTATAAAGAGGAGTAGATTTTTGGAACAATGGGAGTAGATATTCCCTTACCAAAAATTAAAAAAAGAATGATATGGAAGAAAATAATCATAAAAGTAAGGGTAATATAATAAAGAATGTACTGAGTAGCCGAAAATATTTTCATTAAAGAGACCATTCTTTTTAAGTTCCTTATGACATGTAGTCTTATCAAATAACAATATTGACAATTTTATTTTATTTTTTCAGATTTTTAATGAAGATGCTTCTTTTTGGCTATTTCTTTTCTTGGTAAACAAGGGTTCACTTTCTTTTTCACTTTCAGACTAGTTGCGGACACAAAAAGGGAAGGAATGCTAGAGATACACTCATCAACAACAATTTACACGCCAGATAACTTTTTCCTCTTTTACAGTAAAAATATTGACTACTCAAACACCCTTGTGAAACTTTACAAGCTGGCATTGCTATAAGGTTATATCCTAAATTAATAATAATATGTATACACGCCAACAAAAACTGAATGGAACCATCGATTATTAATGAAGCCTACAAAGTTATTTATAAAACTTGGTTCAGATTTGATAAATAAAAAAAAAAAAAAAATTGATTTCCTACAGTGTCACTCATTTAGATGAGACTAGTTAAACCCTTTCGTGGCGTGAAGCGTGAAGGTTGACTAACAACCCCAAATTGCTTCACCTAAAAATTGAACCGGAGACCTTTTCAATCCCATTAATCCACTCCTTGCACCCTTACTAGCTATGCCAGCCCTGGGGTTAAATTTGATAATTCTTAAATCCTTTTTAGGTGCCATTTTCTTGTTTATATGTGGATAAAGGTTCTTCTAAAATTAGCTTGTCTATAAAATGAGTAAATAACAGTATACTCTCACCTGTGATTTAATTATATATCGTGAGCTTAATCTATCTATTGAAATTCTAAAATGAATATTCTCATACTTGGTCACTTGACAAACTTCAATTTTTTATTTTTTATTTTCATTTGTATAGGTACGAGTGTGTTGATTTTCCTGGTTTCTGTTGAGTTTGAACTGAAATCCATTTAAGATTGTTATTTATTGTTTCATATTTTAATTTTAAGTTCATATCTTATGATTAATACTAATAAATATGAAAATATATGTGAAAGATATGAAATAGATTCGTTCGTAATAAGAAACTAAAAAAAATTATCAAGAATATATGAGAGGTGTTGCTTGTCAAATAAGTCGTTACGGATTGGATTAGAAAATTGACTGAGGCGAAAAAAATAGGGGAGGTCAAATTAAGTAATATTGTAAAAATGGTTTACAACTTTGTTCATAAAAGATGTAATAGTAATGAGAGAGAGTTTACTAAGAAAAAGTTGTATTAATCAGTGTTTAAAAACCCGGCCTAGCCGAGGTCAGGGTTATGGGTCACGGATTTAATCGGGGGTCATAGGATTATTACGCTAACCCGATTATATATATTAAAAATATATAAATATATATATCCTATAAAAAAATATTAAAAAATAAATCACCAATTATCAAAGATTCAAAATATACTTAACATAATTCACCAATTACAACCACAAGTCAATATTACATAGCTTAATTAAAGTATCAATATACTAAAGTACAAAACTCATATTCTAATGATACCAAAGTATCAAGATACCACAAGTCTAGGTCGTTGGGAGAGAAGAGAACGATTAGATTTAGGTTTGCAAGCATTTTTACTTTATTTTTTTTAATAAAACGACGTTGTTTCATTGAATTTTCTTTTAAAAAAAAACATGCAGTGACTCCCTTTGACTCCTCTGACCCGGGAGTCACTGAAACCCGGCCGAATTTTGGGAATTAGAGGGATCGATGTGCATATAGGATCCAACTTGTGACCCCAACCCTCAGAGGGGAGGGGTCAGGGTTGACCCGAATCAACCCGGGAGACGGGGTGAAATTTTAAAACACTGGTATGAAGAGAGAATTTGCAGATCCTTTATAGTATCATTTTTTAAATGAATTTAAAAATTTAATTCTGTATTTGTCATGAACAGAATTATTTCTCGTGAATCATAACCGTGGTTTAAAACAAATTGCAATTTTTTTTTAAAAAAGTTGCATTATAATATTATTTATAATATATTTAATTAATTCTTACAATTTAATGTATTCATATTTAGTCAAATCACATTAAATTTAAGTATACTATTCGCGATATGTTAATAGTTAATATTTTTCACAAACTTGTATAAGAGAATGTAGTATTTAAACCCCCCACCCACCGGCACAAAACAAAAAAAAGACCCATTTGTTGTACACTGACAATAATAAATTAACAGGAAATTCCCACCATGTATACTTTTATTCAGTAGCTGTTATTATAATAATGCAGTTGTTTAAGAAGTGAAGCAGTCTATTATCTTATTGGACAAAGTATAGTGGACAAAAACAAATAAATAAAATTAAACAAGGTGAAGAAAAATTAAACAAATAAATATCAGTCCTTTTTCTAATTGAGCTGACTTTTCACACTACCGTTGAAAACTAGATCGGTTAGTCAGACTGAGAATTGATCCTTTCACTGGTCTCATTAGTATTACACCTTTTATTTTTCTTCGGTAAACGTATTACACCTTTTAATTAAGATTGAAAGCTTTAATAATAATAATAAAGAAATTTAAGAAGTGTTAAAATTAGTGAACCAGTGACCCGTTTGAACCTGTTTTGAACTTCTAAAATCGTTCCAATTGATGACATTTTTTAGAATTTTCAGCATATTTGAATTTGATCATGTTGAGAGAAAAAAATCATAAATTGTGTCCTTTTAATGACTTACACAAAGTATGACCGGTTGTACTTTATGTAAATCTGAGAAGTTACTTTTTTTCCATTTTACACGTTAGCAATGTGACCGGAAAGAGAAAAAAAAATAACTTTTCATATTTACATAAAATATGACCTGTCATACTTTATGTAAATCATCTAAAAGAACATAACTTATGTCCTTTCAAATAATATTTCTTTTTTCCATATATAAAAGTCATGGGTTATATAAACTTGGAACAATCCGGAATAGATGATTCCCGACCATAGTGGATGAGCATGATAAAATTCATATTAATTAAGTATAAAACTATTATATTGGCCGTTATCATACAAAGATAAAAATGATTTATTTACCTAAATAAATGTCATATCAGAAGTGGTTGGAATCAAAATAATGGGTTTAGCGTTAAGATAAAGGGTGGAAAGAAAATGTTCAGCCTTTTGGACCTGACAAAGGAATAATCTACGTGGATAATTCAGTCAACAAAGTGTACGAAATCTGTCTTCTTCCTTGAAACCTTTAGCTAGCTTACACATTCATGTGGACAAATCTGAATTGCTCAAGGTTGTTGCCGCCCAAAAGGAACCAAGCCTCTAATTGATGGTTTACTCAATTTCCAACATCCCTTTTCTAAGGGAGTTAAGAACCTTGTTCCATGTCTTAATCCCATGATCAATGAAAACATTAGAAAGCGAAAATACTTTGTCATATAGGATTATATGCTGCAAAATGCAACATCAAACTGGCACGTAGCCTGGTGACTAATTTTACTTAAAAAAGAGATATATCATACTAGTCAAGGTTTTTCTTAGCAATCATTCTTGTTGGCTTAAAAAAAGTTCTATATATACAAAATCATTTTATAAGATAAATTAACTGAGTCACATTAACCTTTGATCTAAATAAATAAGGCCTATGCAAAATGTTTTCAACTTGTCCTAACGTATTAGTCTGGTATAGATTAATTTATATATTTAAAAATTAAAAGGTCTGATCTAAGCCTATTAATTTATTTAAGTTTATTAAGCCTTTAATAATTATCAAGAATTAGAAAAAAATAAATAAGTAAATAAAATAAGGACTTTATATTTCTCATGTGATAGGAATCAAAAACTTTTCTTATGCACACTCAATGGAAGTGGGACCATTATGAGAGAGAAAAAAAACAAATCAAAAAAGTAGAAGCATGTGGATCGATGGGTGAGTAGGAATTTATTCTCCTCTTATGCAACATGAGAACTTCATTACTCATAAAATAATATTATTTTATTAATTAAAATTATTTAAATAATTATTTTATTTTAATTAAAATAAATAATATAATATAAGTCACTTGTAGATTTGTAAGTCAGGCATTGTAAGAATAGGTCTGTGACATGTTTTTCAAATAGGTTTTTTTTTAGGTCGAGCATCTTCTATTTTATTAAATATATTATATCAAGTTTAACTTTGTAGACCGAACTATAAACTCTTAATAAGTCACCTTACTCATATACATCTCTGATCATAATATTCTCTAAGACAAGAAATCTACTTTATAAGGAAAAAGGAGAAACTTTAATTATTGATCAAAAAATTAAGAGAAATTTTTTTTTATCAAATCCATATGTATAAATTTTATTGTAGTTAGAGGAGTAAATGAGACAGGACGACCTACAGGGGCTACAACCTAGCTTATATTAGGTCAAGCTTGGTCTATTATAAATAGTAAAATAGAACAGGCCTAGGCTTTTAAAAAAAAATATTTAGAAAACAGGCCATAGGCTTTTTTTTTGTACATGTCGGGCCTATAAGCCTATACCTATATCATATAATTTATTTAAAATATAATAAATAAAATTATTATTTTAATAATTTGAATAATAAAATAATATTATTTTAGTTATTCTTTTAATTGTTGAATATTTAATAGGCTTAAAGAGGCTAACTGATCTAGGCTAAGGCTTTTATTTTTTAAATATAGGTCATGTCATATTTGTAATTTGGAGCCTACACAGACTAATAGACCAGGCTATACCCAATGTTTTTACACAGACCTGACCTATTTAAGCTAAAGCCTAGCTTAGCCTAGTCTATTTACACTCCTAATTGTAGTATCAATTAATGTTTTCTCTTCAACAATTATTTTCTCGTGTAGCATCGCTTTATAGTAACTGTTATGAACTCGTATGTGAGGTTCATTTAATATAAGGCCCAATAAGGGGCAATCTAAATACAAATCTGATATAATTAAAGGAAGATATTCATCAAAGATATTAATCCTAATACGACAACATTAAATATGGGCTTGGACTGCTAGGAGAGGCACAAAAGGTCTAGAATCTTAATACCCACAAGTAAACTCTATAAATAACAGATAAAGCCTACAGGACTATTCTCTTTCTATTACTATTATGTTGTCACTGTGCGCATACACCTCTTTGATGAAAGCTATCTTTTATTTCTTTGTGCACAGTGATGTGATCTGCTAAATTCAAGAATATCTAACTCATATATACTTTAGAAAGAGGACCTAGATTTAAAAGTAACTCGCTAGACTAGACATCTCTACTTTCGGGATTGAACAGTAACTAAATTCATTGAATACACAATTAAGTCCATCAAAAGAGTGCATGGAGAAATGAAAGAGCTAGCATGTAAAATCCGAAGAGCTGAAATAACAATGTTATATTATATACGCTGCTTCCACTTTAGGTTTATTAGATGTACATCTTACCTTGCTTTGCATATCCCAAGTTTAAAACATACGCTTGTGTTGCCGAATCTGCATATAATTAATGCACATGGGCCAGTTGTAACTATCCCAAGTACTTCTTGCATACATATATATACATCCTTTGTTTTCGTTTTATATTTTTGATCAATGCCTTGGCCAGTTGTAATGCTCCCAGCTATAAATAACAGAAGAGGAGGACAATAATAAAGACACTATATATAAGAAAAAGTGTGTATCATTTTAAATGATGTAAAGTTGTGTCATTTTAAGTCAGAGAAAGAGATAAATAAATGAGGAGAGAGAGTGGACAAAAAAATATAAAGGTGCGAGTCCGACCTCTTTGTGAGAGTGAAATGATATAAGTTGTGACATTTAAAAGGACAAACGTTTTTTCCATATATATATGGGAAAAACATTTTTACAACCATTTTAGATAAGCTTTCTACAACTATCCCTTTACAACCACTTTATATATATACAGGTTTAACGAATGTACAGTAAGTAAATTTAAGGTTTGGTGTGGTCAAAAAATTATAACTATGTTCGGGTAGTGCATAGTTGTAATATTAAAGCTATTTTTTTCTTCTCTCTCCTCAATAACTTTTCAAACAGTTGTTGAATGATGTAGAAGAAAAAAAACTTTTTTAACCTCCAAAAAAAAAAAAAACTTTAATATTGTAACTATGTACTACTCGTACTACATAATTAATTTCTGAAAAGAAAAAAAAACACAATTTTAATATTATAACTATGTACTATCCGTAATACATAGTTATAATTTTTTTAATGCACCAAACCTTACATCCAGTTATATAACAAATTATTATTATTATATATATATATATATATATATATATATATATATGCGTTTGTTTGTTTATTATTTTTTTCGTTTTTAATTAAAGAAAAGAAGAGTTGTCGAAGTTGAATAGGGTTCTATTTATTCTCTTAAAATCCGTGGGATACAGAGAAAAACATTTGCATTTTCCAAACATGGTAGGCAACGCTGTCCCTTTTCCACATCTGGAAAGACAGACTACGAAATTAACATATATATTATTGCATTAATATACACGATGATCTAATGCAAATTATTTTTTGTTTGAATAATCCGGTTTCAAAGCATTGACATGAACGCCCAAAAAATGAATTGGACAAAAGTTAATCAAGGAAAAAATAATGAAGAGTACTGGAAAAAAATATAAGAAATGTTGATTGACACGATAAAGATAAACTTGAATTAATTAATGAAATAATAAAATTAGATAACTCCTCGATTGCTAGCTGCATCTGATCTATTATAGTTGTAAACCACACAACACAAACTGACCCCTAGAACCTCCAAGAGTCGCTTTTAGAGTTCCAATTGCCTACCCTCTTTTGTTTAGAGCAAAGGGGCGAATGAGAAAGGATGGATCATAAACATTCCAAATTCATATGGACCTAAAAAGGGATAAAAATTAGCAATAAAGAATTCAATATGAGAGGTAGAGGTGTTCGCAGTCTGGATTGGATCGATTTTGGAAGCAAAAATCATCTGATCAAATCCCTTCGATTTGATCATGTAATCATCCATTCGGTTTGAACTTTTTTTCAAATCCGATTCGATCAAATCTAATTTTTTTCGGTTTGGATTGGATCGGTTTTCGGTTTTTTGAAAATCCTAAAATTTATTTCATTTTGCAAATAACATCTTTTGTATATATTGGCTTTGTAAACTTTTTTTTTTTTGAAATACAAAAGCATTAGTAAACTATAATATAATTTTTTTTTGGACAATGACGTAGGAAGCTCTACAAAAATAACATTTTGTTGATAAGATGTGACTAGATTTTTTCTTGGGTTTAGTTGATGGGTTAATGGGTATTGGGTTTAGAAATTTTTGAGCTATTAATGGGGAAAGACCCAAGTAGGTAGAGGAAAATTAATATATTGAATCGGTTTTTATCAACCCATCTAAAAACCGATCCGATCCAATTAAAATTTTCGGTTTTTTTTTTTTGTTTTCAATTTTCAGTTTTTCGGTTTTCGTTTTATTCGGTTATCGGTTTTTCGGTTCGGTCACCGCGGTTTGAATCGGTTTGGATCGGTTGATGAACACCCCTAATTACATGCAATATTTTGATATTTCTAGGCCAGGCTTTGTATAAGTTGCGGAGATCGGATTTTTTTTTTATCATAACAAAATTTAAAAGACTACGTGAATAATATTTTGTTTATTGATATATATATATATATATATATATATATATATATATATATATATATATATATATATATATATATATATATACACTAACATCATCCTAGATTGAATACTCATATTTTTTAAAACATAATTCATCCCTTTCTTTTTGAGTAATCAGAAGTTTAAGTGGGGTTAGACACCGTATCCCACTAGGGTCAGAGAAGACCCCCTTAATATAAAGTTATATTGATTAAATATTATCATCCTAGATTAAATACTCACATTTTTTAAAACATAAATTTCATCTTGGGAAGAAAGAAAACTAAAACGAAACTTCACGATATATAAGTCGGAGAAATCGACAGCAAATCAACTGGAATGACTATCAGTTTGAAGAGCTGGTAAAGTGACGATGCTGGAATGGATATCAGAAGAAAAAGACATCAGCCAAGGAAGGGCTGGGAAAAAACAATTTTGTAACTAGAATACAAGCTGACGGAGCCGGTGTAACTTGAATAATCTACGGACCAGGCAACAGCGAAGATAAATGTTGCAAATGGAATACAAACCTACAGAGCCAGTGTAACTCGAATAATCCGCGGACCATGCAACAACAGAGATAAATGCTCCCCCCTGAATAGGAGGCCAAAATAAAGCCAACCTATGGCAAAATAAATCAAATACAAGCCAAATCAGACTTGAATAACACCATAAACATATGTGGTAATAAAATAAAATTGGCCAAATACCAGGCTATGTAGCACCGGTACGACACGCGACATGTGACACGACACTCCAACACGTCAATTCTAAAAAATTATAGATTTTGACACGTTGGGATACGTTTTAATATTAAATAATTTTTTTAATTTATATAGTGTATATTTCATTTAACATTTAATAATTTAACAAAAAAAAAAAACTAAATTAATAATACCCATCAACACGTTATAAAGATGGAAGCTTTAATAAAAAAAATAAGAACTGGGATGAGAGAGAGATATAATATCAGATAGAGAGATCAAATCATATTAGAGAGAGATCAGAGAGAAGGAGATACAACAAGAACGTAATAGGAATTGACAACAATGATGTTGAGATGATCTCTTATCTACTTAATGGAAAAAAAGACAAAAAAGTCAAATTGATATGATCAAGTGGAAGCTTTATTAATACATTTTAATTTTTTTTTAAATTTAAAAAAATTACGAAAATGCCATTTGACCGTGTCGGACACGGTCAAATTTGCGTGTCGGAATGGTCAACGTGTCGAAAAAAATTGACCGCGTGTACGACACCGTGTCGGATCGTGTCGCCATGTCGGAGCGTGTCGAACAAGACTCTCTCTGTTTTTACAAATGTCCGTGCTTTCTTGATACCAGCCATAAAAGAAAATAAAAATAAAAATAATAAATCACTGAAGAAAAAGAAACACAATCAGAAGAAACTAAGAGAAGTAGAGAGAGAATGAAAGAAAGAAAGGGAACAGACGCGAAAGTCAATCCCTCGGAAAGGATAATGTCTCTCTACTACCATATTAAAATAATGAAAAAGAGTAAGGAAAGGTGGACAAGGATTCCTCTCGTTAGGCTCTGATACCATGTAAAATAACAAGAGACGAGAGGAACATTGAAATAGATTTGTATATTGAATTGATTCTAGAGAGTACAATATATAAAGAAATATTAACGAGTTTAACCCAGACCTAACCTAAATCCTAATGAAATAAGGAAATAGATTTTTACAAATAATAAAAATATCCTAGAGATATTCTTTCCAACAACAAGAAGATTGATTTATGTCGTATGAGTAATATTTGTTGATATATGGGGAAGTAAATTAATTATGAATATTATACTATTTTTCTCCTCTAATTTTTTATCCCATTAAATTTTTCTTAGCAAAATTTTAACGAGGCATATTCATAATCCATAGTCATCTAAGGAAAAGTGTTGTAAAACATAAATTTTACATGTGGATGACTATTGGAATTTTAGGTGGTTTATGTTATGACCTTTTGCTTGCATGTGACTTTTGGTATGAATTGTAACCATCATGCATAATATTGCATTGATGTATAATTAATCTTCCTATTCATTTTTGAAGTTTTATATAAAGACATGTATCCTATGAAAAAAAAAAAAGATTATAGTTAGTTCATGAAGAACTAGACTTTTAGAATCCATATTTCAATCTTCATCTCTTTGTCTAATGTCTTCATCTCTTTCTCTATGTTTTCTCACCATATTTCATAACATAATCTAAATTTATATGAATTAATAAAAAAATTTATTAAAAAAATTAATACATAAATTTATTAGTTTAAACTTGCATTATATATTCATTGCTTCTCCATTATGGTTAATGATAAGTAAATTTTAGTTTTATCTACTATAAAAAAAAAAAAATACCTACTATTAAAGCATTGACGATATGCACTTTTTGGTAATTTTTTTCAGATTTGCAATAAAATGATCAATCCGCCTTTTTTTATTTTACAAGCTCTTTCTTTATTTCTTTAACTTTTTAAGATAGAAAAATAGTATAAGTTATTGTGTTAAATTTATGGGATATATTTTTCTTATGTTGTAGGAAAAAAATTATCTCATGTTGTAGAAATAAAAGTATAAGTGGGACCCACAAATAAGGGGAGAGAGAAAAAAGAGTGGTGGGACCCAACTCCTTTTTGTGTGTGTAAAAAAATTGTTTATCTTATGTATAATAAGATAAACATAATCCTAAATTTATATTATATATAATAAATATAATAATAGGGGCATTAAAACTAATAAGTTATTGTGGCTTAGTGGTTGGGTGCCTTAAGTTTTAAAGGTGGAGTATGGATTCAAACTATGTTGCACCAATACTGATACGAGAGTATGGATTCAAACTATGTTGCACCAATACTGATATGGGACATGATATTTCGACGTGTTAATTTAAAAAATGTTAGATTTTGAAATGATAAGACACGTTTTGATATTAAATAATATTTTTAATTTATGTAGTGTATATCATATTTAATATTCAATAATTTTTAAAAAATAAAACTAAACTTATAATATCCATCAATTTTGCAAAGAAACATAAAATGTAAATATTTACTATTATATTTTTAAATTGAAATTCTCTTATACATTCCACTGAGATTTATTTGGTATCCATTTTAATTTTTATTATATTAATTTGGTAAAACATCGATTAATTTTTTATAACATGTAATGAATTTCAAATATTATAGATGTCGGAGCATGTCAAAGTGTCAAAAAATGTTAAAGAATGTCAGAAATGATACTTTAGAATTTTTGAAGTATCAGTGAAATGTAGGATTCAACACCTACCAAGTATCTTAATCAAGAAAATAAATCCACTAAAGACCCTTGATGGGTCAAAAAGTTTTTTTCTTTTAGGGGGTGTTTGGTTCAAGTGAAAATTTTAGTTCACGGGGAAAAATGTAATTACCAAGGATCTACAGGGAAAATGAATTAGATAGGAAAGTTAAAAAAAAATTATTTTGTTGGGTCAAATATTACCAGGCAAATTGATTAAAGTTTTTGAAACCTATGTTTGGTTGAGAATAAAATATTAAAGGATAAATAGTATAAAATTACAAATATAACCCCATAAAGAAAGTGAGACATTGGCACTTTAGATGAGGGTATTTAGGTCTGCTAGTGGGTTTCCCTTTTGCCATTTAGCCGGCTAAATACAAAACACCACCCGCAAGTTATCTTTACAAACAATAACTTTTGATTGCTTTCTACGAATAAATAAGGAATGCTATGCAAATACAACACCTAGAAAAAGTTTGTAAAAATGTCAATCAAACATTACTTTCTTACTTTGTCAATTTGATTTGGATAGGTAACTTTTAAGAAATTCTGAAAGAAAGAGCCTTATTCTTACCCTCCATACTAGCGAAGGCGCCCATTTAGGTTAAAAAGCAAGGTTGGTTGTATTAAAAGGAAAGAAAAAAAAAACGCTGGCAACTTGGCATTCCAATTTTGAAACTTATAAAGACTTAAAGCACATGTTTTTCTTTATTCTGTTATTTATTTATGATAATAATTCCACCCTTACTAGAAGAAAGATGCTAAAAATAGGGTATGTGAGGACAGTGAGGTATATTGTAGTTTGTAATTTAGGGTTTAGGATTTATTCCCTCGTTTTCATAACTCTTTGTTTAATATCAATTCTCAAGGATGGAGAGTAGGGATGGCAAAAATGAGCCAACCCGCAAAAAATGAGCCGGGTTGGGTTGGCAAAAATGAGTTGCCAACCCGAACCAGCCCGACCCGAGCCAACTCGAGCTCAAACGAGCCAGCCCGCGGGTCAAACGAGCCAGCTAACAGGTTACTCTTTTTTTAAAATAAAATAAAATAAAATACAACAAAAAAAGTCACGCTCACGCACGCCTGAGATCACACATTCACACTCACTCACAACAGTCACAAACTCACCAGTGACCAGTCACCCCAGGTCCCCCACCCCACCCACACCGACAGCGACGGCGACGACATCGTGGATTCTCTCTTCGACCGGTTTCGTTCCTCTTCTGTAACGCACACCGGTTCTTGGCAACACACACGGGGTCAGATTTTAAGGGGGTTTTTTTTTTCCCTTTCTTCTTGTTTTACTGATTTTGTTAATTTTTTTCCCCTTTTCCAGATCTTGGCAACACACACTAGTTTGGTTTCAGGTGTGTGATTCAGCAGTCACCGTGCTCCTCCCTCCTAGGATTCCGATCACCACCAACTTTACCCGCTGCTCTGGTTTGCCTTGTCTTCCTCCTAGTTGTGGCTTTTCTTTACCATCTTCCTAGTTGTTTCAGGTGTGTGCCTTCATCTTTCTCAACATTTTGTTTTTCCCCAATGCATCCTAGATTCCTAGTTGTGGCTTTTCTTTACCATCTTCCATTTGACTGTTCTTAAAATGAAAGATCTCGATTTCTTCTTGTGTGTTAGAAACATTTTCCTCCCTTCTCAGGTTACATATATTTGACTAGGTTATGTCATCACATAGTTTGATTTGTGAATTGTGATGATTGTTATCGCAATTGACTGTAGTTTTGTGTTTGTATTTTAGTTGTGCAAAAAAGGGATTTTTTTTTCTTGTTCAATTGGCGTTGAACTCCAGGATATTTGTCACTAATAATTTTTTTTGGTTTTAATCTTTTGGTCTGACGCCTTACAATTCGATGTATGGACTTTATATGAATGGTTTTTTGGTTAGAGGGGAACTTGGTTGGTTTCCCTTCAATCTAAAACTGTTAGATGTTAACTAACAAATCCATTTAGATTTTTCCTACATTTGCTAACTGATAGATCCATATAACGACTGGTTTGTTGCATACTTGTGCATTGTTTTACCATAAGGTGCATTGTTGGGGATAAGTAAGTAATAGACATGTTTTCTGACTTTGCTCCTACAATCTGAATTACAATTTTATGACTGGATGTTGGCTTTGTTGGAACTTATAGCTATTGCTGAGGTTACTTATTGTCCAGGGAAAAATCGATTGATAAGTTGTTAGAATACTGGGGTATTAATCACTTTTGTTTTATGATATTACTAAGATGTGGGTAGTACCTGATTTGAGTCGTTTGTTTTATGATGTTGTGCAGTGTTGAAGAATAGATGTGACTAGATCCACAAAAACCCATTTTTTGAGCTACCCCGCGAGCCAACTCACGAGCCAACCCGCGAGCCAAAAATAAGCCAACCCGCAAGCATTTTTTCGAGCTAACCCGCGATCCAATCTTTCGAGCCAGCTTGCGAGTTTTTTTCGAGCCAACCCTAACCCGGCTCGGTTCGGGTTGGGTTGAGTTTTCTGGCTCGTTTTTTTTTTCGGGCCAACCCTAACCCGACTCGATTTTTTCGGGCCAGATGCAGGTTCGGTCGAGTCGAGCCGAATTAGCCCGTTTTGCCAACCCTAATAGAGAGCATGGAATACGGTAACGTTCCAATTATCTAAGTTAAGCACAGACACCAATGAAGAGTATATAATATCAATTTTTTTTTTTTTTGGTACATTGCCAGGAGGTATACCCATTCAACCTTCTCCGGGCACCATGCCCTCGGGGTACGGCCCGTTTGGGCTAGCCCCTCATTGTAACAGTGTGGGTGCACTAAGCTTCACAACCGGAGAAAGGACGAGACTAATCCCCCAACCGAAGATTTTTGGCTTATCCTCTGGCCCCCAAAGATTTTTCAAGAAACTGCTTGAGGCAGGGTTTGATCCCTGCACCAAGCAATCCCTTGGGAGCTCAGCTGCCAACTGAGCTACCCTTGGGGGTTTATAATATCAAATTTAACTAAATGTGTGTTTGGTATAAGAGAAATTTTTTGGTATCCGGGAATCACGATTAATGGGAATACAATAGAAATTGAGTTTACTTGGAATCTTACGAAAAATGTGTTTGGTTCGCCAAAATATTATCGGAAATATTGGATAAAAATTACTGATTCCATGTTTGGCTTAGAACGAAATATGACTTGGAATATGAGGTTATTTTACAAAAATAACCCCAAACTATTTTTACTTTTGTAATTGATAGATTGGGTCTAAGTTTTTATGTGTGTTGGAGTATTTTTGTCTCAAAAATTATTGTTGTGCTTTCCCTTTACTTGGTATTCTGAATTACCATATTATTTTTGGTAATCTGAATAGTAATTTTTCTTTATAAATTAAATTACCGGTAATTGGATATCCGAGAACTGATTTTTGTTCCTTCTACCAAACATGGTAATTGGGTTTACCAAAGAAGATTTACCAGTAATTCTTTTAAAATACTTGTACCAAACACACCCTAAGAATATTAGTGAAAGGAAACATGTTCGCAGTTGGGAAATAGGAAGTTTTAAGTTGGAGATGATGGAATTTAAATTAAAAAAGGTGAAGTTATTTAAATTAAAATTAGCAAACGAAGATTATTAAGACACTATACTTCTCATCAAAGAAGTAAAAGTAGAAATTATTAAATAAAAATGGAAGTATTGTCATTTTCATTTATGAGTAAAGCAGTAAGTTTGACCACTTATTTTTTTTCTCAAATGCATGAGACAAAAGCAGAACATTGATCATGGATATTCAATATACTAAAAATATAAAATTTCTGACTGTTTGAATTAGTTATATATTTTTTTAAAAGGATAATATCCCTCGAATAATATTGAAAAGAAAAAAAGTAAACAAGTGTGTGGAACTATTATATTGCAATCTGAAAATTAAAGGATAAAACTAATAATGTAGAGATAGTTATCAGTTTTTATATGTACGAAGTGTTGTCTATATAAAATTTCAGTTTTTATATGTACTAAGTGTTGTCTATATAAAATTTTATTACCAACAACATTTGAAAAGACATTTTTTTTTTTGTAAAAACATGTGAAAGACTTCACCAAAAAAAAAAAATGCAAAAGGCAGGGGTTTACTTTGGTATTAGTATCATATTATATTACTTTACACATTTGTAAGTTTTAACATAAATCTTATGCTTTTTACTTATAACTGAGTAAATTTTAATTAAAAAATTATACCATTTCTGTTACGATATTATATTTTTATCAAAAATGTAAATAATTGCAATTTTTTATAAAAAAATATCTAAATTCATAAATAACTCAATAAAATTATATTCGTAAAAATAATATGATGCTCCGATAATATCAGGGTGAATCTAGGGAAGAGGCAGAGGCCATAGGGGCACAGACCATAACTATACGAAGTTGACCCGGCCCAGATAGTGGGTTGGTTATTGATGGGCCATTATGTAACTGCCCCATAAATAGAAAGGATTTTGGAAATTGGGTCCACTAATTTTTGGATCTTGGCCTAAGTTTAAAAAATATTTAATCCACTATAGACTATAGCTTTGGTGCAAAAACTCAAATGTTAATAGAAGTTCGGGATATTTTGGATTTGGGCCTAACAGTAATAATAAATCACATTAGTTTATTAACAGAGTCAGATTATATGGCTTAAAAAATTTTAATTTCAAACCAATTTAATCCTATTCGAGCATAATCTCGAATGGGATTTGGCACGTAGGGAGACGCATATGAAAAGGCACTTAAATTTTTATGATTTGTTTGAGAGTCATTTTGAAAAAAAAAAAAAAAAAAAAGTAAGGAAGGGGAGCGTTTTATTATACATTTCCTTTGTTTGTAAGTTTAAAAAACTTAGGGAAGATAATTTTGTAAATTAAAGGTTCTTCCAATTTGGAAGGTTTGAAGGAGAAAATATTAAAAATTACATATTTTTCCTTAGCATTAAAATGTAAAAATTACATAAACGAGAATCATTTTTTAAACTTGACATTACTAGAAAAGTTCCAAATACCGACAAAATTTATTGACGGAAAATATTTCGTCAAAAATAGTAATGGAACTTTTGAAGAAATCATATTTTGTTGAAAATAGAGACGAAAAAAAATCCATTGAAAATAGAGACGGAACAACATTTGGTCCCACTGATGGAAATTTTCTACGAGAAATTTCTGAAGGAATCTAAATTCCATAAAAAATTTTGAGGAAATTTTTTTTTTTCCGTCAAAACTTTCCAACTGAATTTTTTTTTTTCATTGACAATTTTTTACAGAATATTTTATCATCGAAATTTCGAGGGGACTTTTTTTTCATCGCAAATATTTAAGAAATTATTTTTGCGAAACTTTTGATGGAAACTAAATTCCGTAGAAAAACATGCAAAACCAATCGTCATCATCAAATCTATGTGAAAATTTTCAACGGAATTTTTTTCTATAAATTTTTTTGAGAAAAAAAAGGTTATCAATCCACGTGCAAATTTTTGACAGAATTTATTTTTCAGTCGAAATTCTCTAACAGAATTTGTTCGTTGAAAATTTCGAAAAAAATGTCATCAATCCGAGTGAAACCTCACCACATATCATTACTCTATGTAAATTTTTTTGACAAAATTCATTAAATAAATTTTATTTTAATGCTTTATTTTTTTACGCAAAAACAAGATTTTCGACTGATTATTTTTCGTCAAAATTTTGACGTAAATTTATTTTGTCTAAATTTTAACGGATAGTAAATTCTATAACCTTTGGATGAAGCGCATTTCGACGAAAAAATTCTGTCGAAAAATTATTTTTCGACACAATTTTCATCGTTTATAATGAAAAAATTACATCAAAAATTTGATATTTCTTAGTTGTGTAAAAAGTACATAAATAATTTTTTTAAACATTTTAAACTTCATTTCATTTGTAAAATATAATAATTATATTAATTTTTAAAAAATGGTTAAATTGTAAAAGTATCTCATTAACGATTAGCCTTCCAATTTCTCCCTCACCATATTTTTAACTTTTAAAGGAGGGAAGGGAATACTCTTCATTTTTCTTCCCTTACTTCCCTTCCAAACTTCCAAACAAAGTCTTAGGGGGTATTTAGTATAGGAGAATTTTTTTTATTCCCGAAAATCACGATTCCCGCAAATATGATACGAAAATGAATTTTTCGAGAATGTTACCAAAAAGCTATTTGGTAGGTCAAAGCTGAAGTTTCTTGATTCTATATTTGGTTAATTGTAAAATATTGTTGGGAATATGAATTGAATTTACAAAATTAACCTTTATGAGTAAAAATTATTAAACCTTATTTTTTATTCACCGATCATTTCCCCTCAACTCTTAGTCACCGATCATGGTCAGAGTAAAAATCTCTCCGGCAGAGTGGTTTTTAGTCTCAACTCTCAGTCTCTCTCTCTTACAGTCACCAAATGTAGAAGCTTTTGTTGAACTAAATTTGCGAACGCAACCTTTGGTCCCTTCTTGTTGTTGTTGTTGTTCCTCTGAATTCATACCACGGTGGCCGATGCCAAGTCTATATCTGATATCTCCTTCGCTAGAATTTTTTCCCTTAGCGCTTTTTCTGCATGTTTTGCTGAGGTATTCCACTTGGTTTTTCATGTCTCTTCTTCACAAAATGCTATCTTGGTTTTCTTTTCTTTTTTCCTTGAGGATTCTCTTTCTGCCCTAGCGTGAAGCTGTTGTCTTCTTCCATGATTCGATTTTGTGAATCAATGATTCATGGGTGGCAAGTTAATTTAGTCCAAAAAAATTCGCAAACATTACCTGAAAGATATTGAAATATTAAAGAGAAAGAAAGAACTCTTGAATCTGAATGAATTGCATTGATTATTGCTTAACTAATTACAATAACACAATGACAATATTTATACTGATATAGTCACTAACAGAATTAACAGAAAGGCTAACTTATGACTAACTAACAGATTGGGCTTTTGGACTTAGTTGGCCCAATAGGATATATATCCTTTCATCCCCCCACAAGCTGAGAAGGCTTGAATTCTAAGACTCGAAGCTTGAACTTAAAATCCAAATATTTGGTAGATGCAACAGCTTTGGTGAGCCCATCAGCTATTTGTTCAGAAGCAGGTATATGGTGAATGGAAACAGTGTTAGTGTTGACTTTTTTTCGGACAAAATGAAGATTTAGCTCAAAGTGTTTGGTCCTTGAGTGAAAAACTGGATTTGCTGAGAGCATCACAGCTGAGAGATTATCACAATAAACAGTTGGAGATCGAGGTATGCGAACACTGAGCTCAGAGAGAAGTGATTGGATCCATGTAAGTTCAGCTATGGTTGCAGCTAAGCACCTGTACTCTGCTTCTGTGCTGGATCTGCTTACAACTGGTTGTTTCTTGGAAGACCAGGAGATGAGGTTGTTGCCAAAGAAGATGCAGAAGCCACTAGTGGAGCGGCGATCATCGATATCAGAACCCCAGTCTGAATCACAATAAGCTGCAAGATGAAAATGCTTTGAGGGTTGAATAGTGAGTCCATGTGATGCAGTTCCACTGAGGTAACGAAGGATCCTTTTGACAGCTTTCCAGTGAGTATCTAAGGGATGATGCATGTACTGACAAACCTTGTTGACAGAGAAGATGATGTCTGGTCTAGTTATTGTTGCATATTGGAGAGCACCCACTACTGAGCGATATTGAGTAGGATCTGGATGTGGTGAGCCATTATGAGCTGAAAGTTTGCATGTTGATACCATTGGTGTGGGCATTGGCTTACATCCCTGCATGTTTGCTTTTTGGAGAAGATCCAGAATATATTTGGATTGACTAAGATGATATCCTCCTGTGGAAGTCTTCTGAGCTTCAATGCCTAAGAAGTAGTGTAGGTGGCCAAGATCTTTCAAAGGAAATTTCTGATTGAGAGTACGAATGAGAGTTGTAACTGCAGTTGGAGAGGAACCAGTGACTAAGATATCATCTACATAGACTAGAACATAGAGGGTAGTGGTGCTGATGGTTTGGATGAACAGGGAGCTGTCACACTTGGCATAAGTAAATCCTAGATGATGGAGAGTAGTGGAAAGCTTATCAAACCAAGTACGGGGAGCTTGTTTCAGTCCATAAATTTCCTTGTGGAGATGACAGACAAGAGCTTTATCTGTATGAGGAAAGCCAGGGGGTTGTTGCATGAATACTTCCTCTGTGAGATCACCATTCAAAAAGGCATTATTAATGTCTAATTGGTGAATTGGCCAATTTCTGGAGAGAGCTAGAGTTAGAATGATTCGGATGGTGGTAGATTTCACCACTGACTGAAGGTTTCTTGGTAATCAAAGCTTTCTTGTTGATGATAGCCTTTTTCAACAAGGCGAGCTTTATGCTTCAGAATGGTGCCATCCGGATTGTACTTGGTTCTATAGACCCATTTGCAACCAATAGGGGTCCTTCCTGGTGGTAAAGGTACAAGCTTCCAAGTTTTGTTGTTGATCAGTGCCTGATATTCTTCTTGCATAGCCTTGAACCAGTGAGGTTGAGCAAGAGCTTGTGAAACACTGCTGGGTTCAATAGTTGTATTGAGAGCCTTAGGTTTGTAAATGCCTGCTTTGCCTCTGGTTATCATGGAATGAGCATTTTGCAATGGTGTGGCCCGAACAGTAAAAGAGTTGCTTGTGTGAGTTGGTAAAGGAGTGGTGGACCTGCAATCTGTGTTAGGAGAATAAGCAGTAGAGGAAACAGTAGAAACAGGTACAACAGTGCTAGGTGGAGTGTGACCAGCATGAGAGGGGTTAGAAATAATAGGAATATTGGGAGGTGGTGGAGGAGTGGTGTCAAGATTAATGTGGGAGAGTCTTTCTTTGTAAGGGAATTGTGTTTCATCAAAAAGAACATGCCTAGCAATAATAACTTGGTTGGTTGAGGTAAGGCATTTGTAACCTTTGTGTCTTGGACTATAACCAATAAAGATACATTGTGCAGATCGAAAATTGATTTTGTTTTTGTTATAGGGTCTAAGATAAGGGTAACAAGCACACCCAAATGTCTTGAGGAAGGTATAATCAGGAGTTTTATGATGGAGAACTTCGAAAGGTGACTTGTTGAGTAGGGTTGGTGTAGGCAATTGATTGATGACATAGGCTGCTATATGGAAAGCATTATCCCAAAATTCAGTAGGTAGATGAGAGCTAGCTAGAAGAGCTAATCCACATTCTACAATGTGCCTATGATTTCTTTCAGGTTTTCCGTTCTGTTGGTGTGTGTAAGGACATGTAAGTCTATGTATGATGCCTTGTTCCTGCAAGTAGGTAGTAAACTTAAGAAATTCTTTGGCATTGTCAGTTTGTAAAGGTTTAATTTTGGTATTGAGTTGCAGTTCTGCCATAGATTTAAAAGCAAGAAATATATCAAAGGCTTGTGATTTGGCTGTCATGGGATAAAACCAAGTGAAATTAGAGAAGGCATCTACGAAGATAATATAGTATTTAGATCCAGTTCGACTATCCATGGGTGCTGGTCCCCAAATGTCAGTAAGAATAAGTTCAAGAGGAGATGTATACACAGTATCAGTAACAGGTAAATGTAATTGATGCATTTTGGCCATACAACAAGCACAACAAAGACTTTGATTATTTTTGTATACAAAGGGAATGTTACATTGCCTAAGTACCTTTGTAACAGTTGGAAAGGAAGCATGAGCAAGTCTAGAATGCCAAAGATTTAAGGTATTATTTTTGGAGACAGTATTACATGAAATAAAATTGCTAGAATATGGAGATGCAGTATCAATGTGTGATGGAGCCAGATGAGTGTTGCAATTGGAGATTGGTGCTCCATCAAAAACATACAAGCCATTCCTAAGTGTCCCTTGGAGAAGGATCTCCTTGGTAACTTGAGATTTGACATAGCAAGCATTAGCATCAAATTCAAATATAACATTGTATTTTCTAGCAAATTGTGAAACACTTAGTAAATTCTTGGATAGACCTGGAACATGTAAAATATTAGAAAGAGTAAAAGATAAAGATGATAATGATGAGTGTAGAGTGGAGTGTCCTGTGTTTGCAATTGGAAGATTAGTACCATTTCCAATTTGAACTGCTTCTGAACCATGATATGGTGTCTTGTGAATCAGGTTGCTGGAGTCAGGAGTGAAGTGATGAGTGGCTCCAGAATCTGGGTACCAACTTGAATCAACAGTGGAAAGATAGTCACTGGTTGCATCAGTAGGCTGTGAAGAGGCTCGAGTGTTTCTGATGGCCATGTGCAGTTGTGGAGCATTAGCTGGAGAGGCAGTGCTGTTGGTGGTGGGATTATAGGGGCTTTGAAAGTTTTGGTTAAACCTGTGATAACACTCACAGCCCATGTGACCAAATTTGCCACAAACTTGGCATTGTTGTCTATTGCCATTGCTTCTTCCACCCCCTCTTTGTGATCCACCTCCTCTGTAAGTATTAAATCTGCCTCTGTTGTAGTTGAAGTTGCCTCTATTTGGGCCTGCAAAATTGGTGTTCTGCCTTCTGAAATTGGATTGTGTCATGTTGGCTTGCAGGGCAACAGATTCCGTAGTCTTTTTGTGTTTATCTAGCCTTTGTTCTTGAGCCATAAGCAAGGCTTCGATTTCCCCCACAGTATAAGGGTCTGTTCTGGAAAGAACTGATGTGACAAATGGATCATAATCCTCATTTAAGCCATCGAGGATTGCATCAATATGATCTTCGGAGCTAATAGGAGAACCTGATGCAACCAAGGAATCAACAATCTTCTTGATGTGCAACAGGTATTGGGAAACATTTGTTTCTTTCTTGATCTTCTTGAGTTGAATCTTTAATTGCTTGATTCTTGCTCTTGTTTGAGAGGCAAAGAATTCTTCAAGCTTCTGCCAAACTTGGAAGGAATTGGAACAACCTACCATGCGAGTGTAGATGGTTTCTGACATTGATGAGAGAAGCCATGAAAGGAGAAGTTGATCTTGCTGAATGTCAGTGGAGACTTCTTCTGGTGCAGCTTTTGGATCTGTTTTTGCAGATGTGACTGTCTTTTCTGCATCCTTTGAGGAGTCTTGGTTTGCTTCGTTAGAAGGCTTTTCAGTGGAGGCTTGAGTTTCTTGGTTGATAAATCTGATCAAGTTGTATCCTTTGATCGTTGCCAGTGCTTGCTGCTTCCATGGCAAGAAATTGTCTTCATCAAGCTTAAAAGATACTGGGTTGTTAAAGGATTGAACTGAGTTGCGCTTATCGGTCTCCATGGATCATAAGCTCTTGATACCATGAAAGATATTGAAATATTAAAGAGAAAGAAAGAACTCTCGAATCTGAATGAATTGCATTGATTATTGCTTAACTAATTACAATAACACAATGACAGTATTTATACTGATATAGTCGTTAACAGAATTAACAGAAAGGCTAACTTATGACTAACTAACAGATTGGGCTTTTGGGCTTAGTTGGCCCAATAGGATATATATCCTTTCATTACCACCGGGTGGGAATATGAAATATCACCTATCTGGTCGTATTTTTACATGGGATTTTGCTTCAGAAATTGGAATCCTGGGAATCTGATATTCTCGAAAAAAAAATTCACAATTCTTATATTAAACGTGGATAAATAGGATTCCCAATCTCAGACTCCCGAGAATCTAAAATTTATCCACCTACCAAACACTCTCTAAAATTAATTAATAATACAAGACTTAATAAACTAGCATGCAACGAAAAGTTAGGCCACCCAATATTTGCAGCTGCAGAGTTAGTGGTGTTGGGAACTCGGTTACCTCAGATTGGCTCAGGGGCCTTTGTGCGGAAGTCAGTCAATGACATCCTCGATCTCGGATCTCGGCAATACCTCGACCTGAATTTCACCAGGTCGAGCAGCGCAGCGGAAAATCAAAAACACAAATAGGAGAGAGAGAGAGAGAGAGCACAAGCAGTGCAGTTTTAACGTGGGAAAACCTTCTCCAATGAAGAAGTAAAAATCCGCAGGACCTAGTCCATATCAAAAATCCACTATGAAAATAATGGTTACAAATAATCAGAATCACCAATGTGGTGGTTAACTCAACCTCTCCAACAATGGTGATAATCAAATCTCCCTAGAGATGTTTCACTCAAACTCTCTCTAGAGATCTCTCGAATACAAAGTATAAAGTTTTGCTCTCAAATCTCAAACAATTTTCTCTCAAATATCAAATCTCTCTCATCTTACCTAGCCTCCACCCTCAACTAATGAATATATAGAGAAGGTGGAATTTAGAGTTTAAGGTTTAGGGTTTTTGGGAAACCCCTCAATGGGCTTGAGCTTAGCATTAAAGGAGGAAGCCCAACAAGTGGTGCAATGAACAATTTTAACTTAAAAATTTAAATTGTTAGGTGAATACGATATTGATAGTTTTATATAATATTTCTTTATATGTTTTCTCTCATAAGAGTTTGTTGGACTTGAAATGGTGAAAAATACATCCATGCTAAATTATTTTGATTTTATGTTTATGTGTAATAGTCTTCTCCTATCTGATATGTCTTTCTAAAACCAGGACTAACAAATTTATAGAGATTGAATTTGTACACAACTATACAATGAATTTGAACTCAATTTAAAAAATGAATAATTCACTTACCATATAAATAAACATGCTTTATTAGAGATCTTTCATCTGTCGTGTGCAGTTATGCACTTGCCAGGAGCAAGATTCAAATGGAGATTTTTATTTTGGCGAATCGGTATTATTGGAAAGATGGATTGGCTTGCTCCGAAGTCTCGATCACAATCTTGCATAATGCAACCTAGTAGGATAATATTACTATGTTATATCCTTATTGGAGGTGAAAGGAGACAGGAATGAGACTAAGGCCCAACGATTAAACTCTAAGCGTGAAATTTTGAAAGGGATGTTTTGTAGTTAGTTCTTTTTTTTTTTTTTTGGTATTCAGTTTTGTAGTTAGTTCCAACTAGACATATAATGGTGTAATAATATTTAGCTACAGAACAAGCAAGAAAAAGCCTTTGCACACATTAGGTGGGAAGGAATGGACAACTGAAAGCTATCCCGCATTCACATTTTCTTCAAGTTGGTATCATTTCTAAATTCTTTTTCAAATGTTTTTTTTATGGTAAAAATATTTTCAAATCAATATTTGTGTCAGTTGTTACGAGTTCAGTAGCAGCCAATGGTATAAGGAGATTATCATCATTAATATCCACATTAAATGGGTTTACACTATATCTTAATTCAAAATATTAAAACATTAAGTTTTATATCTTTTGACTTATGTATATAGTACTTACTTATTATTTTATTTTTTTTGGTAAGCTTAGTACTTACTTATTTTATTCCTAATCAATGTAACACGCGTGTAAGTCTCAATTTGCTCCCCTACAAACCAAAAAAATGTGATGAGCCTCCAATAACAAGAAGAAAGGGTAATTCAAGAGTTGATATTAATATTGGTTAAAATAAATTTTTTTTTTTTTTCTAGTTTCATTGGAGAATCTTCAAAAATAAATTGATTAGAAATGAACTTTTGTTTTTGTTTTAAACCAAAAACAAAATTATTTGCGAAAACTTCATTTTCATCCCCTGTGACTTTATGATATATCACTTAACCTCTTATGGTTTGAAATTCTTCACTTAAATCCATTGAGATTAAATAATTTATCATTTGACCCCATGTGGTATCAAATTTTCACTTACCCCCGTTATGATTAACAAAATATATCACTTAGATCCTTTATGCTGTTATAAAAATAAAAATATTTATTTTTTCTATTTTTATTTTATATAATTATGATATTATCAAATAAAATTAATAATTAAAAATATTTCTAGTTATTTATTTTGAAATTAATTTAAAAATTATATTAAATTTTTCATTTATTTTAAAAATATAATTTAAGATAAATTAAATATGAATTATCAAAATAAGTTATTTATTTAAATTTATTTTCTTTAGATAATATTATAACAATATCAGATAAAAAATAGATAAAATAAAATAATATTTGATTTGAATTTATTTTTATGATAAAAATAATGAAAATGCATTATATGAGGAAATAAAATAGAAAAAGGAAAAATAAAAATATATCCTAATTTAATTAAATAAAATTTTAAGATAATATTTTTTATATATTAAATAATATATTTTATTTTTAATATAATGTAAATAAATAATCTATATTTTTTGGTTTATAATTTTTGAGATAGGTTATTCTGTCTACTTTTTTCAGCTTATCTTTGTCTATCACTCTTCAATACTATTAGGGTCTGTTTGGAGCACCTGATAAAGAAGATAGGATAGAATAACTTATCATATTCTACCTTTATCTCTTGTTTGGTGGGTCAATAGGATATGATTAACTTATCCTATTGTCTCATTTTATCCTATCCAATACATGATTTCTTATCATATGGGGGGAGCTGAGTTAGGATTCAACAAGATAGGATATCAATATTGAATACCCAATATATCCTCACGCTACCCAATATATCCCTACGCTACCCAATATATTTGTATTTATTGCATTATATTTTGTTTTTTTTTCTCCTTTTTCCTTCTACATAATCTTATCAGATTGCTAATTGTTAAGAACCTTGAGGTCACCACCTCAATCCTTGCTCCTTCTACATAATCTTATCAGATTGCTAATTGTTAAGAACCTTGAGGTCACCACCCCAGAAGCTAGCTCAAAGGGTGGGAGTGGCCAAGGCCTTATAAACTCCACATTAGTTGCACATACAACTAATGTAGGACTATATATCTCAACACGCCCCCTCACACAAGAGCCCACTGGACTTGAAGGGTGGACAACATACAAGCCCACCTACATGTGAAAATTCCACTACAAAGAAAGTGGGAGGCAGTGAGATTTCGAACGCTCTGATACCATGTGAAGAACCTTGAGGTCACCACCCCAAAAGCTAGCTCAAAGGGTGGGAGTGCCCAAGGCCTTATAAACCTCACATTAGTTGCCCATACAACCAATATGGGACTATATTTCTCAACACTAATCAAGTGCTCATCAAACACAGGACATGATATAGGCTTATCTTATCAGCCCCATTCATATCCTACCCTTATCATATCCTATCATTATCCTATCCTGTCCACCAAACGAGCCCTTATATCAGAATCTCAATAGAAGAGAGAAATGATAAAGGTAGTTGAGATTCTGATCTAATGGTGTTGGAGAGTGGTAGACTGGCAGACAAAGGTAAGCATAAAAAGAGGTTGGTAGAAATAATCTATGCCATATTTTTTAAGATAATGTTTAAAATAATTTACAAGCATATAATTTATTTTAATCTTTAATATTTAATATTTAATTTTATTATAATTTTAATTTATAATATGAAATAAAAGTTAAAAAAAAAAAGTTTCATGTATATATATATATATAATACTACAAGGATCTAGGTGATACATTTTTATAACTACAATAGGTATACATGGTATTTTGAAATTTTAGAGGGTTAAATTATACATTTTTATAATTACAATGGGTTTAGATGATAAGGTTGTAACTATATAAGGGTCAAGTGATAAACCAAATAATCATAATGGATGAAAATGAAGTTATCCTTTTGTTATTTTTAGAGTAAATAAAATAATTTCAGCACATAATATGTATATATATGTGTGTGTGTGGCAAAATGATTTGTAATGTGATTGCATATAAGCATTGGTGCAGTTACCTAGAAACTACGTCGTTTTGGGTGGGATAAAGAAAGTTCGCGTTCAAAATTAATTGTAGAAAATGGAAATATTATATTTATTTTCTCCTTTGTATAGTTATGATTCTCCATATTTAATGTTTTATATTTATTTCCATCTTTGTATAGTTATGATTCCTCATATTTAATGTTTTCACACTATAAAACGATGTAGTTTTATATGACTATACCAATCCTTAGGTGCAGTCATTGTACATCCGTTAAACCCTATATATATATATATATATATATATATATATATATATATATATATATATATATATATATATATAGGGCTTATCATTTCTCAAGCTGCCGGAGATAACTTTATCTCCGGCTACTAAATCATAACCGTACAAAGATGAATCAACGGTGATAAATGAAGAGAGAGAAAAAGGGAATCATAACCATTCAAAGTAAATCAATAAATATAAGGAAATAAATAATCAAAATGACGTAGTTTTGGATGGCCAGAGATAAACTTATCTCAAACAGCTTGATAAATATTTTTCTCATATATAATATATATATATATATATATATGTATATATATAAAATATATATATGAGGTCGGATCCTTTGACACCTTATCTGAGAGTCGTTAGATCAAAAAAGATCAACGACTCTGATTTGTAAGCATGTGACACTATCGATCTTTTTTTATCTAACGGCTCTTAAACGAGGTGTCAAATTTTAAATTTAACACTGATATCCAAAAATCCTACCTCTTTATATATATTTGTTGTGCTACTGTTTTGAAACAGTGACTTCATAAATAATGAAAAGGACGCCACAATAACGTATCCGTTTTAGTTTTACAAGATAATTTCAACAATCTATTTTCAAAAAAAAAAAATCAACATTGCGGGAGTGCGACTGCTGCGGACACACAAATTGCATTATATGCTGATGCACGCTGCATGACCATTCTTGTGCCGCTTTCGTGTGTTTAAAATGAGAAATCGAAAATGGCGTGATATTATCAAATGATAATAGTTCAGTAAGTTTCAGAAAATTGAACAGATGAAATGAGAGCATGTGCTTAGGATTCAGTATCGTCTTTGGGAAGGGTTTAAAGCTCTAAATCCGGTATCCGTTTTGAATCGGACTAGTAGGGAAATGATGAATCGATTAGAATATCTTAAAAAAAAAAAATGACATGACATTTTTAATTGCATCGTGTTGGGTTTTTATTTTTAAGGTTAGATGTTTACAGTAGATAAAATTATTTTCTACACACACATAAAATTATATGGATCCCATATATTTTTACGTGTTTGTAAGTGATAATTTTATCTCTTATAATACGAGAGACATTAAACCGTTGTTTTTATTCTCCAAGATGAGCATGGACAAATAGTCCTTGAGCTCCAAAACGTTGAGGCTACCAATGATTATAAACACTTTACCAACTTCAGCAATATCTGTGAATGACATCAGGACAGATAGCATATACTTGGTATGTATATAATGCAAAACGTTTACTTCATTATTGGTAAAGAAAATAAAGTTATGTGAATCTGTAGCCTTAATAATTGAAAGATAAAGGCAAGCATTACGCAAGTAAATTTCGCAGCTGACTTGTTCAAATACATTGTATTTGGGCGATAATCGATATCATATACTCTTTTCTTTAATGAGTAATAAACTATTTGATTTAATGTATTTTGAGTAATTTTCTTCTTTTTGTAATTTTAGTGTGACTGATGAAGTCTTGCATTGATTAGAAATTGATGAAGTTACAATCATATAAGTGAAATAGTTCAAAAAGTTTTTATCTTAGAATAATTTTTGGTTAAGATGTAATGACAAGCTCACTATTATAATTCAAATATTGTTCTATCACTTAGTCCGTTGATGTGTTTTGTTCAACTACCCCTGCTTTTGCTTGAAGATTCCGATAAATCGAGTTACTCGGCTACAAAAAAACATTGGCAAGTTTTCTTCGTAGAACGAACACACAGGGAAGAAATTAAATCAAAAGGGGGGAAATGACATAATTTGCTCAGAACATCAAAAGTTGAAATGCAGAGTTGCATGGGAGTTTCCTTGACAGTGATAGATGATGCTTGGGGAATATATTAAAGGAAAGGTGAAGTATTCCTATCTTCCCAGGAGTCAGGGGCGTTTGGTACACGAGAAATTTTTTTTTTAGCCGGAAATCTCAATTTTCACAAATATGATTTTTACATTTAGTTTATGATAATATCCGTAAATTTAAAATTTAGAAAAATTCAGTTTCTCAACGCCCTTTTTAATGTATCTTTTTGTACAAATTAAAGTTGCCAAAGTTGTCTAGCTAGGCCAAGGTTTTTATTTTATTTTATTTTCTTGGTTGATGTTATATGGATTCTCTCCACACTTGGCTAATGTCACAAGAACCATACTGCATTTTTTTGAAGGTATGTAAAAGTTATTTTCTCACAATTGTTCTCCAACTCTCTTATCCTTGAATCAATTTCTTATCTTTTATCCTTTTGTATCTATGTTAATAAAATCCTCTTTTTCTCTCCCTTTATCACAATTATCCCCTCTCGCCTTCATTAATTCTCCTCATTACACATGTTTTTTAAATCTAATCATAATCATCTATATAAGATCGCTATATCTCTTATATATATATGGATAAGATTAGATATAAGTAAACCAATCTTAACCAACCATGCCGTCCCGGATAAATTTATAAAGTTAAGGGATATATCGTATGAATAATATAAGGTGCGCAAGATTATGACTCCATCACCTCAAATAAAAGTCAGATAGAAACTTTAAATTAAAAATTTATAGAAGTTTAGGTAAGAGTAATTGTAATTAAATAATAAAAATTATATCAAACTGTACAAATATAAATGAATGTTTATGTAAATATATACGGGTACCATATATTCTACATGGTTGTGTGATTGATTATTGGCATACGAAGTCTCATATCTTGTTTTTGAAGGTAATAATTGAGTGCACGTAATTTCGTGCATGTCTCCTTCAAATCCAACTAATTGAAGGTCAGACTGGACTATTTCAGTAAATAAAATAAGATTAAGATAAATTGAAGTAGATGTCTCCATATTAAGATTTGAGATAATCCTGAATCTTGAGTCGGCAAAGGTCAACATCTTATTGTAGTAAAGTGATTAAAAAAAAAATGTAGCACACATTGTTATCTTTTTACTTTAGAAAATATATACATAAATTTAAGATTTTTTTTGTTATCAATTCCAACTACTAAAGTGTTTCTAAAGAGCTCACATAAAATATTTCTATTAGCATACATTGGTATGTTGGAAAGTATTTCTTTTGTTTTAAAATATTTATCCTTTTAGAAAAAAATTATTTATTACTTTAAAAATTAGTAAAAAAGTAAAAAAAAAAAATATTTTTTCATGACATAGAATAATAGGGAATATTAATAGAATGACATACTATGTGATATTTAAATAAATGATAATTTATCAAATACTATATTGTTATATAATTTAATCTATTTAATAATTTTTTAATGCTTATACAATTACCTTAAAACGAAAAACATTTTAAAACACCAAAAATAATGCTGAAAATAATACACATTTTTAGTTACTATATGATGTGATGGCTTTTTTTTTAAAAGAAAATATCCACTGGTTCATTGATTACCTGATTATTTAGTTTCAAGCATTGTTGGACCACAATTCTCCCAAGACCATTTGTTCTTCATTACCAAAATTCTAATTTGAAACATTAAGGAGAACAAACTCCTCAACCCTTATCACTTAAATCAGTGATTATTAATATGGTTTTTACAATTACATTAGAGTCTTTAATTACTTAACAACTTAAACTTTAAAAAGAGTAGTTCATTAACAAAGGTGAAATAATTATTTGGAATTATTTGAAATATATAATTACGTTTAATATGAAAAAAAATATTTTTCTTGTCATAAAATTATTTCATACAATTTCAAAATGATATTACTTGGAATTTTAGGTGAAAAAAAACAAAGGTGAAAATTTTATCTCTTTAGTTACATAAATATTATCAAACCGTCATTATAATTTGAAGTTACTAGAGATAAAGTTATCTCTTAGGAGAAACACTAAAATAATTAAATAAAAAATGAAACATTCATTTTTCAAAACAGTCTGATAATGTCTATATCTGTTAGAAATAATTTCAATTACAATTAAACATGTATACTTTATAATATTTTAATTATATAATCATATATAAAAGATTAACTCAGAACAAGGAGTTATAAAATAAGAATTATAAAAAAAATTAATTTAACAAATAATTATTAAAAAAAATATAAAAGAATAATAATTAAGTTTAAAATTTTGAATTAATTATCATAATTAATTTAAAAATAAAATATTAATATATGAACTCTTTTACAAAAAAGATACTAATGAATATTTAAGTTTTTACTATTTATAACAAACTAATAATAGAACTTTAAATCCTAAATATTTTTTACAATAGTGTATCATGCATAAGGTACGAAAAAATAAAAATTATAACAAATAAAAATTTTGGTGAGATATTAGAAATGTCATTTAGCAAAATTTTACAAATTCATATTTTCTATGTACATTATATTGATTATTGATCAATTAAAATTGATAAAAAAAATTAACACAATCAAAAGTTTATTTCCTTTTGTTATGGAATGGATTTAATTATTTGAACATCGTCACTTTCTTAAAAAACAAATATGATAAGCAAAGACGAGGTCATAGTGGATTTTTTTGGCTGTTAAAAAAAAAAAAAAAACTGTGTGTATATATCATTAAGCTCCAGTTTAATCACGCCATGTCTAACGAATTTTCTTACGATATTCTTTTAAGAGTATTATTATTTTGCGGATCTACTTTCTTAGGTCATTCAATGACACATGCCCTTCTCCCATATAATAATATAACGCAAATAAAGATCTGCATAAAGAAATTGTTTACACAAAAAGACAGCTTTGGCTGCAAATTCGGACGAAAGTTCTTAACAATAAAAAACAACAAACCACTAGCAGTGTTGAGGAATCTGCAGTTATTAATGATACATTTAATAATATTTCTTATACGGGGTTTTAGTTTGTCCTTTAACATGACCTGAAAAACTTTCCTACACACACAACATTTTGTGAAGCCCACACTTTTTAAAGAAAAAAAAAAAACTATGACACGCAAAATGAATTTCTATAACATTACACAATCATTTTTCCTACCACATAACTCTTATAAAACTCTTCTTATATTGTGTATTATAATCCTTGGGTTCGTAATTGTGGCGATTCTTGAGCCTTAATCATCGTTCTCGAAATGCTTATACTAACTATCACATCAAATAATGCCACAAAATTGAGTGTTCAAGAAGCTGCAGATCCTAACCAAAATTTTTTAAAACAGGGAAGCGGGTCTTATCCCCAACATATCCACAAAAGAAAAAGAACAATGGCTATGTATTTTGACTATTTTTTCCAACAAAAAGTGTATGGTAGTCCTTTAAATAAACCAAAAGACTATGGGCAAAATGGTAATCCGATAGGGTTAGTATCCCATATAAATTACATCTAATGAACATTCACTCACACACACACACAGTGTTTCTATTTTCTATCCACTTAACCCCTTAGGCACACAAAAATGTTTAGCCCATCCCATCTCAAAACCTTGCACCTTCTTCAAGTTTTCTCAGTAAAATCATCATCACCATCTTCAAGCTTAAGCTCCATGAAGCTAAAAAGAATCATCCACACCCTCATAGTCTCCCACATGTGCCGAATTATTCGTGCACTCTCTAAAGTCAAAGCTGTTATAGTTGAGATTTTTAAGGACAACCCAACCATTCACTTCCCATACCCTTCTCAGAAAAAGCATTGCAACACACGGAAGAAGAAGATCATTATGGGTTCCTTCAGGCTTCACTATAACTGGTGCTCTTCCAAATCCTCTCACGTTTTGCCTGTTCCAGAACCTGTTTATGAAGGGTTGTTTGCTACTCATTTGTGCCACGACTCAACAACACCTGAGCAACAAGGTGGTGATGATTGCCCTGAGTCACAGCTTGCAGGGTACCTACGTTGGCTTGAGGAGAAGAAGGTTCAAGATGATAATAATGGTGCAAACAATGAGAAGGAAATGAATGAGATTGATATGCTAGCAGAAATGTTCATTGCAAATTGCCATGAGAAGTTCAAGTTGGAAAAGCAAGAGTCTGATAGAAGGTTTCAAGAAATGCTTGCTCGAAGCATGTAAACAAGATCAAATTGCTTCGGTGGTTTGTTTTGAAAGTTCACTCACTTGTTGTTCTGCTTTTTCCAACATTCAAATTCAGTTTGTTAATTACTTGGGAAATTAAGCTTTATCCATCGGGTGTATTGAGGGATTTCATTTATGGTCATATTTTCCTTTTTCTTTTCTTTTTTTTCCAACTTTTCAGAAGATGAAAGCTGGTTTGAAGAATTGTACTTAATGGGATGGGCTAGGAAATTGTACAATTCTTCTGTTGACAATCACATGGTGGTTTTAACTTTTAATTTGCTGGGTTTTTTTTTTTTTATGAAAATTGCTATATCAAATTAAGAAGATCTCACCTTGATCTCCATTCCCATTATACAAAAACCACATGATCTCTACTTACCAGCTGTTTACATATAAATAAAACCAGCTTTAAATTAAGGGATCAATGTTTCTCATGTTGTAAAAGATAAATTTATCTTCTATACATACATAAAAGTAACATAACTCATGTTTTTTCTTTCTCTTACTTCTCATATGCATATGGGCCCATATAAACCACACACACTTTTATGTGTATGTAGGAGATAAATTTATGTAAATATTATACCCACATATATATATAATTAAGAAGTTCTTCACATTCAAAGCCATTAAGATTCATACGGTGCCCTGTCTTCCGGACAACTAAGTATAGTGGTAAATTAGTGGACAGCATCTTATCCATTGATAAACGATTTTTGGTGTTACTCGCTTGTTTGCTAGTCCTTGTGTAGGTTGCTGCCAAAAAGAATGAAAAAGAGATATCAGGTTTCCAATTTTTATGTTAATACATTTGTTTCGTAGGCTTCCCCTGCCCCAAGTTTAAATTAAACTTTGAAAGTTTGGTATTTATATTCCAGTTGTTTAATTTCTTGGGAAGTACGATATTTTTTACCCTCTTGAAGCTTCCAGCTTTCTACCGTATCTCTTTGATGATTGTATTGTATATATCTTCAGTTATAAAGCACATGTCAATTATAGACCATGATTTTTGCAGAACTCACGTTTAGTTCAATTTGTTAAGCTTTTTTGTCTCTATCTGTGCTAGTTTGATATACAATGGACTCAGTCTATACCCAACTCACCTGCTCCAGTCCACCACCTCCCCCCACCCCCACCCCCACCCCTTTGTTTTTTCCTTTTTATTTTCTCTCTGAGTTTATATTTTGCAAACATTTGATGAAAATTTCAGTGAGAAAAGTAGAAAATAAAAGGAAGAAATTATTAGAAAGGTACGGAATATGCTTTCTGAACCACACTAAGCGGAAGATACACTAACAAAAACTAGTTCTTGGGTTCATAACAGAGAATCTTAATCTTAACTCGATCTCGATTCAAAGAGCAATAATATTAAAATGATGGTCCCCATTTAGTAGGTAAGTGCATGGATCAAGATGTGCTCACTCTCACTCAGTACCGGACAGCTAGATATAGGTTTGAAACATGCAATATATTTATAGCGATAGATCCAACATTTAGTACTTTTTTCAAACCCAAAATCATATTTACACGTAAACTAATACTAATTCAATAGTAATAACCAAAATCATATATATGGTTTTCCTTTCCATCCTACTGATTGTTTCTATCTCACTTGAGAGAGAGAAAAGAAAAAGAAAAAAAGCAAAATGGAAATCTTATAGCGTTACATGAAGAGCACGTGTCTATGACAAGAGCACGAGTCATTGATGTCATGTGCTGATGTACTTAAACAAAGCAAAATTGTATTTCTTTATCCTAATTTGGATATCAATTATATTTTGTTAGTCTCCCAGGTCAGCCAAGGGTGACATATGCTGCCTTTGAACGGCGAATTAGTGCACTATTTAGATGATATCTTTGATACCTTGTTCATGAATTAATCACATAAAAGTCAGCTGCATTATTTATTGCTTAAAAGTTTTGAGTATCTCAATAATTAAGCTAAAAAAAACTTTCCTAGTAGAATAAATGGCGAAAGAATTTTTAATCCTCAAGTGGGTTCCTGAAAATCAGAAAGATGAACTTAATTTCTAGTAGTTAATTGCAAGGATAAATAGTTGATCTTAGGATAGTAGACTAGGAGTCTAGGATGATCTTTGGTCAATATATAGGATTTCCTGTCTGATTAATGTTGGATCTTGAAGGACCCTGTAAGAAACTGATAATTAAACAAATGATAAGTAATTATGAAATTAAACTAACAAGTATACAAATATTTGTCTAATTATGCCATGTTATGCCTATTATGATTTGTATAAGAATTTCAGGAATTAAGTACAAGTGTACAACTAGAAGTTCAGGAATTAAGACAAGTCAAGAATCCTTTTGCAATTACAGGGTTCTTAGGAGAGTAAAAAAAAGATAGCTAAGGCATCAATATTGATGCCTTTTATTTTCTTGAGTTTTCCTTTATTCCTAAACTTCTTTAGCTGCTTTATTAGAGAGAGAGAGACACAGATATGGAAGCTTTAATAGAAAAAAATTTGGTGCCGTTGGTCTCCTTGTTACATGATAGAAACTGCTTTTTTAACATAAAAAGTAAGTAAGTGGAACCACTTGGGATTTTATTCTCTAGAATAGGATCAAATGGATGAAGTGGTGGAGTTGGATCTGTATCTACGCGCAATTCCTTACTCCAAATTTGAAAGGCCACTCTTAGCCCAACTAGTAGTCAACACTGTGGATATGAGGCCTAAAAGATAAAATTATAGTTGAAAATAAAAGGAAGAGGGCTCTTCACTTTTAAGCTGGGTGTATTGTACTAGTGTTTGGATAAGTTATTTTGGGAAAAATAAATCTTATCTTATGTTCTCTAGGAGAATTTTAATCTCATGTCATAAATACATCAAGTATGAGATCTATCTATTTAAAAATAATAAAAAAACAAAAAAAAATAAGTGACACACTTTTTTATGGTAAGTGTAATAAGGATTTATTTTCTCATGTAACATGAGAAAAATAAATCCATTTATTTTACATTCAAATTAGAAAAGGTATTTTTTTAAAGCAAGATTTCACCTCCTTCTTCTCTCTTTTTTTGGTATCCTGATTTCACCGCCTTCTAAATTTACGCCCACAGCAACATTTAATTTAATTAAATTTACTTTACTATTAATGAATACTGCTATTTGAACATTAGAGTTTAATTTCAAATAAGTGTTAACGTAAAAAAAATTACATTATCTAATTTATATTCTCATTTCATTAAAAAAATTTAACTTCTTATTTAATTAATGTTATTATAATTAAATATTTTTAATTATGTGCAATTCATAATTACATAATAGCATAAAATGCTAATAATCAATCAAAATTAAACCCTAATATTAAAAGTGACAAAACAAATAATAAATGCCTACGGTTATTTAACTATATGTACATATACATTGGTTCATAAAACATATGATAAAAAAAATATAAATATAATTTTTTTTTTATAAATCATCTCGTATCAGATCGCCAAGGTACTGATAAATCTGGATTTAAAACAAGCATGATCACCAATGATAAAGTTTTCTTGACCAAATTTTTTATACAATTGTGTATTTATAGCTTAGGCTGAAACAACCACACCAGTTTAAATCTATGTATTTGGTGGTAATAACTTATTATTTTCAATATAGGTTATTCTACATCGTTATAATTTACTTATATACTTTGCGTATTAAAATTTGGTTTCATACTTTGAGAATTTGCAAAAGTGAAGATTGCAAGCAAGAAATATGGGCTCTGAAATCTGAATAACACAAGCAATTAGAGTTAACTTAGTGAGGAGGAGTGTGAGTAGTTATGTAACAAGGTGTATGTTCGATTTCTCAATATATTCAACAACAACAAAAATATCTGAATAACACGGAACGAACAGCTGTTAGGCCTATGTTTTCAAGCCTAATTTGAAGGATTGATCCATCATTATTCTTTTTGAAAACTCCGTCTTAAAACAAAATGCAAGAAAAGGCCTCTTTGCTACGTACATCAAATTGGTACAGCCAAGGGTTAATACTTAATACTGTATTTATTCCATTTACATTAGCATGCTGATGACAATTCATATAGTCTTAATAGCAAAGATCCTTCTCCCTCCTTTTGATGATATAATATTATATTAAATTAAGCAATAAGAAATAGAAAGAAGGAAGTATACAAAATATACAATATCTGGAAATTTACAAGAAAGAATAGTGTTATTTACACGTACCTACATACAGATTACGTCATTTCTTCACGTTTTTTTACCATATGATTAAAGTTGGACCCACTTCATTTTCTATACATTTACACTCTAATTCTGTCACTTACACATTTGTAAAAGAGTTGAGTGTAATGTAAATGATATATGTAATTAGCATTTTTCTTCCAAAACCATCCAAGCAAATTTTCATAGCACCGCCAAGAGGTTCCAATCTTTTTAGCTGTAAAGTCAACTTCATACCTAAAAGGTGCATGGCATGGCTTGATGTTCCAATAACTCACTAGCCAACAACCAAACGTGCACTGTTTACTTTTCCACCTGTTCTTATGACTCATTTAGACCTTGCCATCATTGAGTACCGTGAATCATCACTAGCCAAGCGTGCAAGCAAAGAATTGCATTAACTCTTGTTCTTAATAATAAAAATAGTTCATGTGAATCAGTGAATGCTAGCCTGCAAGATCTCTTAGCCCATAACTATGTTTCAAGAGACGAGAGGAAATAAAAACAATCAAAAGCATAATTGGTGGCCTCTCTTTTCTAATGGAAGGAAGAAGCAGCAATCAATCATTAAAAACACAAAAATTGAACTACAGGCATTTTCTTGGTCAACAGCATAATTGACATCTAAGCCTCTGTGATCAAACAACTACCTTTTGCAAAGCAAAATCCTTGAATATACTTTTTAAAATTCTAGTTCTTATGTACACTTCCAGCATACTCATGTGTCTCTAAATCCTTCAACATTACCAGTAAAACCTTACAAGAGGAAATAATAACCAACAAAAAGAGCTAAGAATCTGGCAAATTAGTATATACTATATAAGCAAAATGCCAACAAAACAGACAAGAAGATCAATTTGCAAAAAAGCCTTCCTTGCTGAGATCTCTATAAGAAATGTCCAAGCCTACTTGTTCTGGGTAGGATTTGGAACGCTGGGTGGTGCTATCCTCAAATTTGGCTCCACAACTTTCTTGTGTTGTTTCTTGCTCCCACTTGTTTTACCTATACTTGTTGAAAAAGAAGCCAGAGATGAAGATAGAAGCTTCCTTGACAGTGAGAGACTTGTCTCTCTTGAAAAGCTCTGTTCATTGTGAAGACAGAATGAAGGGAACAAAAGAAAGTGAACCAGAACCAAGGCCAAGACAGCAGCCATAACTCTGCAGCTGATGATCTTCATGACAAATTGAGAATGGTTTCAATAGGAAGCATGCTAAGATGAAAGAGGGTACTCATAATTTTAAAGAGTTGGATCAGGTTCATATGAAAAAGGTATGAGCATGCCTACTGCACGTGGTTCACCGTTACTTGTACTATATAATATTCTAGAAGGGGAAAAAAGAAGAAGAAGATATAGCTGTTTAGTTAATCAACAGTGTTAATTTTTAGTTAATGATATGGTTAATATATTTTCAGCATACCATTAACTCTAGTTAATGTTAACAAGAATTAGAGGAGTGAGATTGAAGGGGAGGGAATGACAAATGAAAAGTACTTTTTCACCCTTGTTGTTTACTAGGCTGGAACCTGGAACCTTCTTATCACGTGAGGCATAATCATCTTGTCAGCGGGTTCAAGGAGAAGTTCGTGATAAGGGATTATTATCAATGGATTAAGTTAGATATCACATTTTAATCCAAAATCTTAAGGCAATCTTCTCCTCCAATGTAAAATTCAACATTAATATGCTCCCTTTCTATCGAGTACTCAGACTTAAAGTACTTAACCCGCCTCCTAGTCAAAAACACTTGGTTAGCCCGAGCCTAACCGTACTCAAAATCTTAAGGCAATCTTCTTCTCAAGCGTAAAATCCAGTATTGATATGTTCCTCCTCAACCAAGTATCCAGGCTCAAAGTACTCAATCTGCCTCCTAATCAAACACACCTGGTTAGCCCGAGCCTAACCCTACTCTGATACCAGAGTCAGACGGGTCCAGTGCAGGAAACCACCACCAATAAGCTAAGCTAGACCAACCGTAGCAAGTGAGTCCGATACCACATCTCAACCCAAAACTTTAGGTTATTAGGTTCATGGGTCCTCTTACTTATATATACTTCACTTAACCAATTACCAACCAATATGAGATTTATCATACTTGAATATCTCAATACATCTAATGTTACTCTTGAATATGTGACAACTTTCAAGTAGTCATCAACCTATGGAGATTGTGAATCTAAGCTAAAAACCTTGCAAACTCATGTTCACAGCTTTGTAAAACAAAATTATTGGTTGAATCACTTTAATTATATTAATAATTTAACATGATCATCCGGGACGTGTTCTATTTTAGCTTGCTGAAATTCCTTTTCACTAAAGTAGTAACCTTGTTAAGCATATTTAATCATCTATTTTGTCATCTTTCACCACTTTTAAATCTGGATAAAATATAGGCCCAGCGACATACGGAGAAGCCCAAACCCATTAAGGTTCCAGAGCAAGCGCGATGGACCGACACAGCGCATAAGACGCGATGCACTCATCGCGCTGGACAAGACGCAATACACATATCGCGGATAAAACTCTCTTAAGGAAGCTAACTTAAGGCCCAAGGCAATCCCACCGCGCCTTTATTCCAATAAAAGGCAGACAGCTCCAGCTTGTCGCGACTCTACAATTGGAGATAAAGCTACTTAGGTTCTCGCCTAACCTGCAGCCCAAACCAGGCCAATCAGAGGCCATACCGGCTTACTAAGGCGGCATCATAACCGCTATATAAACAAATGATACAACACCAAGGTACTATCATCCTTTATAATAATAACATAAAAACTCATGCATCTGATACTGACTTAAGCATCGGATATTGACTTAAACATCGAAGTGTCTTCGCAAGTACCCCCATTTGGATCCAACGCGCAACTACAAAGGACAGAAACAATTCAACTTCAACTTCAGGCCCAAGACCGCTAACGACAAAACTCAACCGTGTGTGATTGGGCTCAATAAATACTGATCAGTCCATAGTATATTTGGTGTGACGAGTTTCCTTTTCACATAATGTTTCCATGTTTTCGGTATGAACATGTGAAAACCTTATATTTGAGTCAGATTTAGAACACAAATAGAAAATACGACCTATCTTAGCTGGCATGTCAGACATTTGAAAATATTGTTTCTCCCTGAAGATTTACACTCGGCAAGTTTTGTTTTCTTCTTTTTGTTTTTAACTCGAGATTCTGCTTGTTTTCCCGAGATTGGAAGACGGGATGAGTATAAACTACGAAATTCAGTACCTTGGACAGTGAAGCTCTCTTCCCCTGTTTTTCCGTGTTGTTCTTATCAATATTAGATATATTTGGCAAGCACTGTTTCCTCAATTATTATAATCGTATTAGAGTGTTCGGATTTTTATGACTTCCGTCTCAAATCTTAGGATGAGATACTTTTATACCACCACACTAGCATCTCACCGTAGCAGAATAAGCCAGGCAAAGAGGAGGAAAGATGGCTGTGAATTAGAAAAGTTAAAAAATAAATAAGATATTATTTTATTAAAAAATAATAAAATATTATTTATTAAAATACATATCAAGTTTTAAGATTTAGAGATTATGCTTTTTAAAATGGGATAAATTATATTTATAAATTTTTTTTACAAACTACACTATATATTATACAGTGGCGGAGCCACTTAGTAGATAGGGGTCGCCTCGGACCAGGCTAAATTTTAATAAATTGTACTTATTATATGTATTATATAATTAATTATAATTTGGCCCAGGTTAAAATTGTAATTTGGCCCAGGCTAAAATTTTATATTTGGCCATATTTAAAAATTAAAATATATTTGGTAAGAGATTTGGATAAGTTGTATTATGTCATGTGTTCAATTTTCACTTGTATAAAAAGAAATTAAAAATATTTAATAAAATTATAACTTTTCTTAATATTGTTTGCTCAGGTACTTTGTATTTAACATAATTTAAATATATTATAATATAAATTAATTAAAATTTAAAAAAAATACACATATAATTTTTGGCCCGGACTCAAACTGAAGCCTGGCTCCGCCACTGGTATTATAGGTAGAATATGTTTAAGTAATATGTATTAAGCATCGTATATAATATAATTTGTAAGAGGTTATAAATATAACTTGTTTTTTTCTAAAATAAGTGTATGATCTGATTTTTAAAAATACCTTTTAACGAGTTTAAATTTATGTTATTTATAACGAGTCAAGTAAAGTGAGGTAAAAAAAACAAATCAGATTGTAAGCCTAACAAACCGCAGGATAGGACATTGGTGAAAATTCGATATATCTTACGATGTACGATGGGTGATACACTCTTCAGGCAAATTCTCTAAAATCATATATGCATATTATGTTTTTATGTCAGCATCAAAGAAAAGAGAAAAGACACATACACCACGGACGCTATACTTATTAACAGAAAACCCAGTACTGGGGGAGCACTTAAAAAGAAGCACTTAAAAAGAACTCGTAAGGTTAGATGCACATTAACAGAAACGTGATAGAGAAATGGATCACAAGATTTTCACATGACATAAATATCTTGATTAAAACTTCACAAATTCTGATATAATCTCAGTTACTTAATATATTTATATTTATCGCTTCGTATATAAAATTCTTCACATGAAATAGATTATTCTATTTATTTTAGGGATATATTATTCTGCCTATTTTATTTTGCTTACATTTATCTACTGTTAGATTACAATCTAAGTGATGATTCACGGATAATACAAATCTTTTTACCCTTTTCTCTTGTTATTGAAGACAGTGGGTGATATTAAATTACTAAGAGGCTTGAATCCATGTATAAATCAGAAGGGAGTATATAATCAAAATTATCACTGCGTAATAATAAAAAAATTAGAACGGACTTACTTGTCATATAGTTGAGACAAAATGATGAAAATATGCAGAATCAAAGGAATAAAAATTCGAGCCCACAGAACGTGTCTCCTCAAGACAATTTGCCCCCTCACTGATGCCAAAAGTTGATGGATACTTGTTTCTCAGGATAGAACGGATTTCGTCTGAAGAATGGTGGCACTACCAATCAACAGCCCAAACGAACACAATTGAATGCCAGAGGAAACTACACCGGAGTATGAAAAGGAACATGCAAAACCGGAAGGAGAAAAATTATGGCAGAGTTTCAATGCAGAAAAATTAGATTCATTTTCTGAAGATGTCAATGTCTATTTATAGACAACGTAAGGTCACGTTTCAAAAGGCACATATTCGACGACGAAACAACACATTCGTTGGACACGAAAAGACACATTCGTTCAACACGAAAAGACACTCATTCAAGGATGAAACAACATGTCTATTAGGATGAAACAACACATCCTTTAGGATGAAAAGATACATCTGTTTGTCGACGAAAAGGCACACCTTTTCACTACCAAACTTCTTATTCATAACCAATAGATTGTCTACACAATTTTTATATACATATATATATATATATATATATATATATATATATATATATATATATTCCAACAATCCCCCACATGGATAAGGAGTCAATTCATCGTGACTAGAATGCATAAGAGTATAATTGCAAAGTGTAATTTCCTCAACGAGAAACAACTGCATCGAGATAGGTGGAGTTACCTTTGAACCTTCTCTAGTGAAAACCTATCGGATATACTCGGTCAATCGGTGGTCTAGGTCAACTTGAACCGTCAACCTTTAGTGTATACCTAGACAATAGGAGTCACACAATTGCTTCTCTAGCATTGTTGGTCCTTTGTTGCGCCCATTTTGGCCGTGGGACACCTGCCTGGTTCTTCGAGTGTTTTAGAGAATCGGCCTTTGAAAAATTCTCATAGAAGCGGCCCCTACTTCACACTCAAATAGGTGATTTCTTGTGATGTAACTCACTATACATCATCTGAACACAACAGATTAAGAAATCATTAAAAGCCTAAGTGCTTACCCTCGTAAATACATTGTCTTGTCTTAGGAATGAGTATGAGTTTAAAAACTCCACAGTGTTTGAACAGTTGACCATCACTTAGTTGTCTCTTTGAACCTAGTTCATGGGATCTCCACTCTTCTAGGTAGAGTTACCGCAATGCTCAACAATTGATAGGCCTTAAACTCATTCCTTTCGACAAATTTTCAACCAACTCTCTAGGAATCCCTTTGGTTAACGGATCCGCTATGTTCTCTTTAGACTTAACATAGTCAATTGTAATAATTCCATTCGAGAGTAGTTGTCTTACAGTATCATGTCTACGACGTATGTGTCTAGACTTACCGTTATACATGACGTTCTTGGCCCTTCCAATAGCTGCTTGGCTATCACAATGTATGCATACAGCTGGTACCAGTTTTGGCCCATTAGGAACATCCTCAATAAAATTACGAAGTCATTCGTCTTCTTCACCGGCCTTATCTAAAGCAATAAATTCTGCTTCCATGGTTGACCTTGCAATGCAGGTCTGTTTGGATGATTTCCAAGACACAGCACTTCCACCAAGGGTGAACACATATCCACTTGTGGATCTAGTGTCGTTAGAGCCGGTGATCCAATTTGCATCACAATACCCTTCTATAACTGCGGGGTATTTCTCGTAATGCAAAGCATAATTTTGAGTATACTTCAAGTATCCCAAAACTCTTACCATAGCTTTCCAATTATTTTCTTTTGGATTACTGGTAAAGCGACTTAACAGACTTACTGCATAAGCAATATCAGGTCTGGTGCAGTTCATAACATACATAAGGCTTCCCAACACTTGAGCATATAGCTTTTGTGTTGTAGCTTTACCAGTGTTCCTTAATAAACTAAGATTAGAATCTACAAGGTTCCTCACATAAGTTATATTCAAACTTTTGAATTTCTCAAGAACCTTAGCTCTATAGTGAGCCTGTGATAAAGTCAACCCTGCAAATGTTCTATGGATTTTAATACCTAGGATAACGTCTGCTATCCCCATATCTTTCATATCAAACTTACTTTTAAGTAATTGTTTAATAACATTAATCATTTGATTATTACTACTCATGATCAACATATCGTCTACATAAAGACAGATAATGACAAATCCTTTTTTAGTATTTCAAACATAGACACATTTGTCACATTCATTAATTCGAAAACCATTTGATAACATAACTTTGTCAAATTTTTCATGCCATTGTTTTGGAGCTTGCTTTAACCCTTAAAGCGATTTTATTAAGCGACAAACTTTTCGTTCTTGTCTTAGAACAACAAAACCTTCAGGTTGTTCTAAATATATCTCTTCTTCTAGGTCGTTGTTTAAGAAGGCGGTCTTAACATCCATTTGATGTATTTGTAATCCATTCAATGCAGCTACCGCGATCAACATCCTAATGGATGTGATCCTTGTAACAGGTCAATAAGTATCGAAATATTTGAGGCCTTCATGTTGCCTGTAGCCTTTTACCACAAGCCTAGCTTTATATTTATCAATAGTGTCATTCTCTTTCATTTTTCTTTTGAACACCCACTTACTTCCTAAAGGCTTATTGCCGGGATGTAAAAACTTGCACCGTTGATTAAGGAAGTTAATTAATTAATTATGAGAAATTAGGAAATAATTCTATAATTAACCCTAATAATTATTATGAGGCTTAAATAATTATGGTAAGTGAGTAATAATGCCGAAAGTCGTTTTTCTGACAAAAAGTGCAGATACCGGTTCTGCTACTCGGTATAAATGCGTACCGATGAAGTATCCCGGAAAATTATGAAAAGTGTTTATATGTTACTAGAATAATATATATGACTTGTAAAACGAGTTTCAAGTTAAAATAATGAGAACTGGTGCCAGAATCTGATACTGGCTATGGAAAAGCGCGTACCGAAAAGGTGCTGCGAAAAATAAAATAAAAATATGATAAATCTTAGAAAAATGAGTAGGATCAGATTCCAAATTTTGGGATCAAAATACTAAGCGTAGAAATTAGCGCTAATACTGTGCGATTAAGACTAAGTGGCATTTATATATAACTTATGCACAAAATCCTACGCCATGCTACGTGAGTTTTTGTGCATCAGTAGCTGCCACCTCCATTCCTTAGTCTCCCTTGCTTGAAAATGTGCCAAGTCTTCACCTTTTCTCTCCATTTCACCATCTAAACACTTGGTTGGGTGTGGGTTAGCTTTGTGAGAGAGAGGAGTGCTACATTTCTGAGTTGTAGATGCTGCCTTGTGAGGTGTTGGGGCTGACTTCATAGTGTGGGTGGTGGAAGCCATTGTCATGGCAATTTGAGGTCCAAGGAGTGACCTTTGTGGAGAAAGAACTCATCTTTGTGTGCCATTTTTGTGCACCTTCAAAGTCAGAATCTTTAGAGCTGATTGTTGAGCTCCATGAACCATTGCTTTTCTGTTTAGAGCTTCGATTGTGATTCTGCTGTGTGTGGATCTTGAGCTTGTGTGGACTCTTGGCATTTGGATAGTTAGCTTGCAAGGTAAGCTTTCGTGTCCTCGATTTAGCCATTGTCTGTTCCACCATACACCATTGGGGGATGGTTATATGCATGATGTGTTTTCATGTATTGCTTTGCTGAAATGCTATTGAACTGTTAAGTGAAAATGCTATATGATATGTATGTGGTGTTCCGTTTAAACAGGAAGACATAGGGTGGTCCTGTGGGCGGGTACAGCATGGGCTTGTATTATGTGGGTAATAGACGTATTCCTGCATTTCTCTGATCAGTAGAATAGTATAACACACATGACATGAATATATGTTGCATTGCACTGATTTTGGAACTGATATTGAATTATTGCCTTTAGAACTTATATTGCACATGTAAGTGAGCTTGGGGTGGAAGATCCTTGAGGACCCCTTGTTTTACTGAGATTTCTATTCAGAGATATCACCCCACGTTTGGGGCGCTTATTTCAGGTTCAGGTAATGCGGGGGTTGAGACTTCCAACGGCAGGAGGCCGGAGCTTAGCTGATTTAATTGTTGTTATGCTGCTTATGTTGGATGCTGGATATTTACTGTTTCTTTTATGCTTTTAGCTTCATGTGTTATTGATGAGACTGTTGTTGGGCTTTGTTGCCTTATTCGGTGTGCATGGGGTTTGTACATGCCACATTGACTTGACTTTATGCTTTTAGATTCGAAGTTGTATAATTGTATCAGGATATTGTCCGGACTGCACGTTGTAGATCCGTGACTTAGATACTCACTCTTATTTATCTATGAGGTATTTCAGTTAGCTGTCTTTTGCAATTTACATACAGGCAATGTTTTGGAAATGAATTAAGTAATTCAGCTTGGTAATGATAATGATGTCATAATTGAAAGTAAAAAGTTATTCCGCATTTTTAAATTAAGCATGGCTTAATACGATGACATGTTAACAAACCGGGTTAATTACCACAAGCCTAGCTTTATATTTATCAATAGTGTCATTCTCTTTCATTTTTCTTTTGAACACCCACTTACTTCCTAAAGGCTAATTGCCAGGTGGAAGATTTACCAATTCCCAAGTGTGGTTGGACAAGATAGACTCTATCTCGCTATTGATAGCCTCTTCCCAGGATGGTCCTTCCGGGGACGTTATAGCTTCCTTATACGTCCGAGGCTCAATTTCTAATAAATATGTCATAAAATCAGGTCCAAAGGATGTGGCGGTCCTTTGCCTCTTGCAACGTCTAGGTTCATCTTCTACATCCTCTACAGGATCAATATTAGTTGTAGCATCCCGAGATATCACAACCTGATCATCATTATTATCACTTGATACCTGATCATCATTATTACCACTTGATACATATATTTTCTTATACGAAAATACGTCTTCAAAGAAAGTAACTTCCCTTGACTCAATAACCGTATTAGCGTGTATATCTGAAACATCAGATTTATAAACTAGAAATCAATAAGCACTACTATTAAGTGCAAAACCATTGAATACACAATCCACTGTTTTATGTCTGATTTTCAACTTTTTAGGTTTAGGAACCGCAACCTTAGCCAAACACCCCCACACTTCAAGATAATTCAAAGTAGGTTTCCTACCTTTCCACATTTCATAGGGGATGTTCTTAATTTTCTTGTGGGGTACCTTATTGATTGTACATTTTATCATTAAAATGATTTTCCCCCCACAAACCAGACGTCAACAACATCATTTCATTTAATGTCTGGTTCTTTCTCTTACTAATCCTATTGGATTGTGAGGCTACGGAGTGTCATCATTTGGTGTGTAGTACCAAACTCTAAGTAAAATTCCTCGAAGGGGTCATCATACTCTCCCCTTCGATCGCTCCTTAATGCCTTTGACTTTTAATTTAACATTATTCGACTATAACACATATATCAAATAATAAATTCCAATTTAACCATAGAAGGATTCACAATTTACATACATATAAAGATCATACATATGAATATCACAAGAATTGATTATTTCACATCATAAATAATAAATCAATCAATTCAAGCCACAAATATATCTCGTTTCTCCTACTTACCATTTTCCATTCTAATTCCAATGAACATTGTCAAAACGGTGGCAACCAAACCACATGACAGGAGTTATAAACAGTAGTCCTATTTAAATTTTTAAATTCAAAACCAAATGTTTTGGTTCCCATCTTTACACCACAATAGTGCCTTCCAAAAAAAAATATAGAACCAAACGACACAACTGCCAAACCATGGCAAGCATTATGTGATAACCAACACTTTCATATACTTGCAATATTTCAAACTCTATTGCAGTATCATCCATTGAAATAAAGCCCATTCAAATATCTAAGGTAAGCCATACATGAAACTCATCATGCATCATCCAACAGGGAGTTACACAAGACTTTTTACATGCATTGTGGAAAGTTTCGTTGGTTATCTTTCTAGACAAAGTGCCGATGGTTTCTAAGTTTTAAGATGATGACAAACGCAATGTTTCAAACTTGAATCTTTAAAGCCATACATTGAGAGCAGATACATAACATTGGATGAGACTCGTTCTCATACTCATTCTCAAATGCTAAAGAAAAACATTCAATTTTCATGAATGTAAACAGGTACCCATATTGCAAAGCACTCATATTGATGCAAACACAACTTGAATAACAATACAGTGCATAAATGTCACATATCATCATACATCATATAATCTATTTATATGACCAGTGGCGTCAATTATATATATATATAAAAGACAATGGACGGAGACCAACAATGGATTCATAATATTGGAACATTTTTTTTTTCGATTTTCGTAACATATGTATATTAGAAGACAACAACAGTGATACATATATAAGTATAAGCAGAAGACGACGATCTTATATATATATATATATATATATATATATAGGGTTTTATAATTCTCATTCAACATGAGAATTCAAATTTTTCTACACACCCTTCGATTTTCGTGCTCACATGGGTCCTACATATAATTTTTTCTAAGACATGGGTTCCACATGCTTTTTATCTCTACAACATGAGAATTGAATTCTCATTCAACATGAGAAAATCAAACCCCATATATATATATATATATATATATATAAATCAGCGCATGACATTTGAGAAAAGTTTTTCAAACTAATATACAAACGAACCAACACTGTAGAACAAATTGCAAATTCTACTTGAAAGCAATATGGCACGACAATCAAGATGATACAAAATATACCAAGAAATATGTCAAGTGTAACCAGTGATGCTTATATTGAAAACTCACGACGCAGTAGCAATGATATATAGGAAATATGACAACCATAATCATTGCACGATAATCGAGAAGCAAATGATAACAATTAAATATGAGGTAGGATATTTTGACTACTAATTTTTTCTACTACCACTCCACTACCACTTTAATCACCATTGGATTAAAAGTTATTTTTCTTTTCTCTCTCTTCATTCAACTTTTTCTCTAATCCAATGGAAATTAGAGTGGTAGTAAAGTGGTAGTAGAAAAAATTGGTAGTTAAAATATCCTAACCCATTAAATATATATGTATATACAATTTGCAAGAGCAAAAGCAAATCACCAAAAATAATAGTGAATCGAATTCAATGTATATGTTGAAATACCATACCATATTGATGAATGGTGATATACTTCTCCAAATCAATATGAAAACCGACAACATTGCAATGAATACACAGTGTTGCAAATTTTAAATGCTATTCAAAAGCAATTCGTTCCAGTAATCGTGCATTCAAAAAACCGTAGAACCATAAAGAGGAAGTTATGAAATCAAGGTTTGCGGTCTTAATTGACATTCCTAGTATGGAGGATAATCACAATCAAGTAGACCAATCAATTTCAAAAATCGTGGGACCCACTTAGCATGAAATCTCACCGCAAATTTGGACTAAGACACGTAAGTCCAAGGATACCCTAGGGGCCATTTGGTATATGGATTTTTCCCGGATTTCCGGGAAACTGAAATTTTTAAAATATTAAATTTTCAAATATTATCGTAAACTGAATGTAAAAATCATATTTTTAAAAATCGAGATTCCCGGACAAATAAAAATTTCTCCTGTACCAAACGCCAGTGTTTCCATCGATTTCTCCTAATCAGATTGCTGGCTCTTCATTGGTTCCTACATCTCAGCAAATTGCGCGAGCAGCTAGCTTGCCGCCTCAGCAAATCGCACAGCAAGATAGCATGCCGGTTCAAGCTCCGCTTCCTGTTAGCATGACCACGACTGTGAACCCGATGAGGCCAGATATGAATCTTCACGAAAAAAAGTCGACAAATGTAATTTTATATTCTCAGGATGAATCCCAATTGCATGGTACCTTTAATAAAAAAGGTCCAGACATGGATGCTGAGAACAGTGGCAGAAATACTATTGCAGGACACCCTACTAACTCTACGTACATGGATGTAGATAGAGGTTATAAGGAGGATAGCTCAAGAATAGAGGCTGCAAGAACCTCGGAGTCTTGCGATCATTCCAGTTTATAATGAACTTATTCTGCTGGAACTGTAGGGGAGCAGTGAAACCTCAGTTTCAAAAATTGTTGTCTTTCTTCTCTCGGAAGCATAAGCCTGATATTGTGGTTATTTTAGAACCTCGCTGCAGTGGGCAAAAAGCTTCTGCAATCATCCATAAAGCTGGATTTCGGCATTCTTTTGTTCAGGAAGCAGAAGGATATTCAGGGGGAATATGGACTTTGTGGAATGATGAGGCTGGTAACATTGAAATCATACACCACAAGAAGCAGTTTGTCCACTTTAAGGTTCAACATCTATCTTTTCCTTGTTTCTTTTGTATTGCAGTATATGCAAGTCCTAGAGAAGAATGTAGGCAGGATCTCTGGAAGGATTTGATAAATATTAGTCTCCATCACAATGATCAGTGGTTAATGGCTGGAGATCTTAATGAAATTGCTACTCGAGAAGAAAAGAAAGGTGGGTGTAGAATTGACACTAGTAGGTGTTCAAAGTTTGCAAATGTTCTTCATGATTGCAAGCTCGTGGATCTTGGAGGTTCAGGACCTTGGTTTACGTGGAAGGGCCCTAAATTTTTGAATCTTGATCGTGTGTTCAAAAGACTTGATCGAGCCTGTGCTAATGCTAGTTGGAAGACAACTTTTACAGATGCTGGAGTTAAGGTTCTTCCTAGAGTTTATTCTGACAATTGCCCCATTCTGGTCCATTTGACTAATTTGGATAAAGATTGGAGAAATCGTCCTTTTCGTTTTGAGCTTGCATGGATGAAGCATTATGATTTCAAAGGTTTTTTGGCTAGTAGTTGGAATGGTGTAAAGGATACGAGGACAAACTTGCATGACCTGACTCCAAAGCTAAAAAATTGGAATAAGGTGGTCTTTGACAATATCTTTCAAAGGAAGAGCCATTTATTGAATAGAATCGAAGATATACAGAAGCGGGCTGATTATCCTCACAACCTATCTCTTCATGCAACAAAAAAGGAGGTTAGAAAGGATCTGGATTCGGTTCTTATTCAAGAGGAAATTTTGTGGTTCCAGAAATCTAGGATGAAGTGGATTAATGATGGGGATAGGAATACAAAATTCTATCATATCAAAACTGCAGCTAGAAGAAGCTCGAACAGGATCTATGAATTGAAGACGTCTGATGGGCTGTGGGTGAAAGATGTTCGCCAGCTCCATCATTTGGTAACTGATTTTTACAGCAACTTGTTCCGAGAGGACGTTCCTAACCGTTCTTGTGTGAAAACAAAGCATAATTGGCCTATCCTTGATGATGACCTTCTGGCTAATGTGACTTGTAGACTTTCTGATGAAGAAATAACGAAAGCAGTTTTCAGTATAAATGGTTCAAAAGCTCCAGGGGAAGATGGCTTTCCAGCAGCTTTTTTTCAGAAAAATTGGAATCTTCTCAAGCCTTCTATTATCAAGGATGTTGATATTTTGTTTCAGAATCCCAACCTGATTCATCTTGTGAACAAAACTCTTTTAGTTCTCATTCCGAGAGTTAAGAGACCGAAGAGTGTGAAGCAGTTAAGACCAATATCTTTATGCAATGTACTGTATAAAGTTCTTAGTAAAATACTGGTTCACAGGATGAAGCCCATAATGGAAGTTCTGGTGTTTCCTTTTCAAGCGAGCTTTGTTCCTAAGCGTCATATCCAGGATAATATTATAATCACTCAAGAGCTGATCCATTCAATGCAGAGGATGAGAGGTAGAAGAAGTTTCATGGCGATTAAAATCGACCTAGAAAAGGCATATGATAGGCTGAACTGGGGTTTTGTTCGTAAAGTTCTAGAGGAAATTCATCTTCCTCAATGGCTGAATGAGCTTACCATGAATTGTATCAGTTCTGATAAAGTTTCGGTCCTTTGGAATGGAGCTATTGATGGTAGTTTCCTTCCGTCAAGAGGAGTCCGTCAGAGTGATCCTCTTTCTCCATATATTTTTGTTCTTGCAATGGAGAAATTATCTCATATTATACAAGATGCAGTTGATAGTAAAAGCTGGAAGCCGATAAGAGTTGGAACTAAAGGCCCTCAGATTGCCCATCTGATGTTCGTGGATGATTTGATGCTTTTTGCAGAAGCTTCTTTAGATCAAATCAATATCATCCTGGATTGTCTTCATACCTTTAGCTCCATGTCTGGATTACAAGTAAGTATACCTAAATCCAGTATTTTTTTCTCCAAGAACATAGATCCTAATATTGCAGAAGATATTACAAATGTGTGTGGTTTCAAGAAAACCAATAATATAGGGCGATACCTTGGCTCTATGATGAAGCATGGCAGGGTATCTAAAGATCATTATGCTGATGTTGTTGCAAGAATCAGAGACAAACTGGCGGGTTGGAGCAATCAGGTTCTGTCGTTTGCTGGCAGGATAACTCTCTCTAATTCTGTAATCTCAGGCGCTCCAGTTTTCCAAATGCAGCATAGCCTCCTTCTTGTTGCTATTTGTGAGGAAATTGAAAAATTGCAAAGAGCCTTTATCTGGGGTGACAAAAATGATCATAGGAGGACTCATCTTGTTGCTTGGGATGACTTGTGTAAGCCGAAGAGCATGGGTGGTTTAGGGGTGATCAATCTCTAAATTCAGAATATGGCTTTATTCCATAAACTTTCCTAGTCTCTGATAAGTTCGCCCCAAAAGTTGTGGGTCCAAGTTATAACAAGTAAGTATGGGTGAGGTGTTGACTTCCATCGAGAAGCTTCTCATAAAGCATATGACTCACATTTCTGGAAAATTTTATGCAAGATTTGGCCTTTATTTCTTCAAGCCATGCAGTGGGAGATTGGAGATGGCAATGATGTCTTATTTTGGAGAGATAATTGGGTGGGATTGTCTGCTAGTCTTGATAATTTGGCTATAAACATGCCCTCAGTTCAGGATATGTGTCTTCCAGTTAGTGCTTTTGTTAACAGAATTACTGGTCAATGGAATATGCAGTACATGCAGCAATATTTCAACGACCATGTGATTGCAAGAATTACTGTCGTTCTACCTCCTTGCATAACAGATGGACATGATCGTCTTCTGTGGAAAAATCAAAAGGTTGGTCATTCTATTGTTAAAATAGCTTACTGTGATATGCTTAACTTTCCTATAGGGAGCGTGGAAAATTCCTGGACTCGCATGTGGAAGTGGAATGGATCTCCATGAGTAAAAACATGTATGTGGATTATTATGCATGGTCGATTGCTTATAAAGGATCATACGGCAAGATGGAGTGGTGATAATATCCATTGTAAGAGTTGTCCTAGTGAGGTAGGAACTAATCTTCATGTTTTGCGAGATTGCAAGCATGCTAGAGGTGTTTGGGATACTCTGATTTCTTCTAATAATAGGAGCCTCTTCTATAGTATGGATCTCTGGAATTGGGTTGATAATAATATTACAAAGTCTTGGGGTCACAGGAATATTGATGAATGGCGCGATTTCTTCTTCATTTCTTGCTGGTTTTTATGGGGATGGAGAAATAAAAGCGTTCATGATTCTAATTTTACCTATCCTTCAAATTCTTTGCACATTATTAGTATGTATATTGATGAATTGCATAACTGTAGGGGCCGAAGTTCTATGCACATTGTTAGCAGTCATTCTATCCCATCTAGCCTTTGGAAACCACCAAACTTGAATTGGGTAAAGCTAAATGTTGATGGTGCTGTTTCAAGGATAAATGAAATGGCTGCTTGTGGTGGGTTAATCAGAACTGATGATGGGTCTTGGTTAGGAGGATTCAAGTATTATATTGGGGCATGTTCTCCAATAATGGCAGAGTTTTGGGAAATTATTAAAGGGTTGGAATTGGTTTGGAAAATGGGTTTTCGGAAAGTGGAACTAGAAGGAGATGCTTCTGAAGTCTTCTCAATATTGGCAGATTGCAATGCTGCTTGTCAGCCGCGTATAGTGGCTAATATACAAGCCCTTACTGCTCAAGATTGGGAGGTCACACTTACTCATATAATGCCTGTGCAGACTGGATACATTTTATCTGGATACATTTTATGCCGGTGTATCGAGTTCTCTTGGAATATGAGTAAGTGTGACCTCCCAATCTTGAGCAATAAGGGCTTGTATCTTAGCCACTATACCGGTCAGTGTCATATAATGCCTGTGCAGACTGGCTTGCCAAAGCTGCTCTACACCAAGACACTGGCTTCTGTCATCATAGAATCATGTTGTATCCTCTAGCACATCTGTTTGATCAAGATCTTCAGGGAATTATCTCTAGTAGGGATATAGACCCTTGGTAGTTTGTTTTTTCTGTTTTTTTCGTTTGTTTTGTTTGGGGCTTTGCCCCTTATTATTATCAAAAAAAAAATTCGTAGAAGTTGTATAACCATTTCATTTTTTTTAAATGAAAAACAAAAAGTAATTGACGATAAAGGTTGCATATCAACTTTCTATGCACAGTTACCGAGGTTTGACATTTTACGTACGGAAAATGCAATAACCAAATGTATCAGGGGTTATGAAAAAACTAATTCGTGAAATTTTTTTTTCTTTCAAAAAGTTAAAGATTTCATAAAACAAAGATTAGAAACTGCATTCCGTTACTCAAACAGAAATTCCGATTAATCACACAAATTAATCTTTTAATTGCACAATAAATATAAACAGTATATTAAAGTAAAAATATAAAATATACTGATCACAGGTTCAAAACACCAAATTGTCTTAAGATTGTTATTGAAGACAGTGGGTGATATTAAATCACTAAGAGGCTTGAACTCATGTATAAACCAGAAGGGAGTAGATGATCAGAATTATCACTGTGTAATAATAGAAAAATTAGAACATACTTACTTGTCATATAGTTGAGACAGAATGATGAAAATATGCAGAATCAGAGGAATAAAAATCCGAGCCCACAGAACGTGTCTCCTTAAGACAATTTCCCCCCTCACTGATGCCAAAGGTTGATGGACACTTGTCTCCCAGGATAGAACGGATTTCGTCTGAAGAATGGTGGCACTACCAATCAACAACCTAAACGAACACAACTGAATGCCAGAGAAAACTACACCGGAGTATGAAAAGGACCATGCAAAACCGGAAGGAGAAAAATTTCGGCAGAGTTTCAGTGCAGAAAAATTGGATCCATTTTCTGAAGGTGTCAGTGTCTATTTATAGACAACGTAAGGACACATTTCAAAAGGCACATATTCGAAGAAGAAACAACACATCCGTTGGACACGAAAAGACACATTCGTTCAACACAAAAAGACACCCATTCAAGGATGAAACAACATGTCCGTTAGGATGAAACAACACATCCTTTAGGATGAAAAGATACATCTGTTTGTCAATGAAAAGGCACACCTTTTCACTACCAAACTTCTTATTCATAACCAATAGATTGTCTACATAATATATATATATATATATATATATATATATATATGTATGTATGTATATATAAATTCCAACACCTCTCCCTTATTATCTCCCACCCTTTCTCTCTCCTCCCACCCTTTTCGACAACCATCATCTTCCGGTCTGAAACAATGACAAAAGCCCGCAAAAAAATGTCATCCATCTTAAAAATTGTAATCCAATAGCAAAACTTTGAATGTTTCACTTTTCGAATCGATTTCTTATGTCCCTGTAAGAATATATCATAAATATCAAATTCATTTGGGAAAAGACTTATGATGTGAATACAAATACGAAGTGATAATGGACTAAAACGAATTTTCACATAGCAAAACAAAGGTAAATAATATGGTGGGATGGTGTTTGACTGTGGTGAGAGGAAAGAGAAAGGGTGGGAGAGAGAAAAGGGTCAAAAGATTTATTTTATTCCGTGAATCTTCACTATTGCATTAGATTGTGATAAGGGTAAGCAGAATAACTTATTCCTTATTTTTATTTTATGTTTGTAACTAAGTTTTGAATTTACTGTACAATTGTTTAATATATAAATTAATTTAGTTTTGGTTTTAAAATCATAAGTAAAGTATATTGAGAAGAAATGTGAAGGAACTCCAGAGCATTTTAGGGTGTACATGACAACCTTCCCGGAATCAGTTTTTTTTTTTTATTTTTGTTCCTGGAAATAGAAATTGATAGGAAACTCGTTTGATAAAACTGGTTTATTTTTTTGTTCCCGGTATAACCGATTTAATTTTTGTTCTGGAGAACAAAAATAATAATAATAAAAATTCTATTTTTTGTTCTGGGGCACAAAATGAGGAACACATATCTGTCTCAATCACCCTCCACCACTACCATTATCACCACCACCACCATCATCCCGACATGACCACCACTATTGTTGCCGCTATTGTCGAACCACTAGTGTCGTCACCACCACCACCATAATATCACTGCCACCCCCTCCACTTATCGGCACATCACCATTATACCACCACTACCTTGCCACTACCACCACCACCATCGTTGCAGCCAATACTGTCACCACCACTACTAATTATGTCATTACAACCACCATCGTTACCACTGCCACCATGCCACCACCATCACCATCGCCATCGTTACCACTAGGGGTGAAAGTGGGCTGGGCTGGGCTGGGCTGGGCAAGGCCCCGAAAAGCCCAAGCCTACGTCAAAAAAATTCAATTTGGCCTGGCCCAAGCCAAGTATGAGTCTAACTGTTAGCCTGGTTTGGCCCGTTAATAAAAAACAAATGGCCTGGCTTGGCCCGTTAGCCTGTTAATTTTTAACTTCCAAGCAGAACCATGAATCTACTTTACAAAGTACTCAAATTCAGTTGTTACACCAAAAATCATAATTTCAACGTCCAAACAGAATCATGAATCATAACAAAACTCATACAATATGCACTTAAGTCATTTTCGAAAGCAAAATGCTCAAACTAAATACCATATATTTCATTAGATCCAATAAACAAATTCATACTATGTAAATTAAAATAACTACATGAATCCAACAATCAAATCATGATGCTTGTAGTAAGTATAACTCTCCTAAAAATCTTTTAATATATTCATATATACAATCTAACATGTTGAGATGTTGGTTCTTCCTATATAAGAAATAAAATAATATTTCTATTAAAATATAATCGAATATAATTAAGTTATAAATAAGTGCAATTGATTAAATTTATATCTTTTGTTTTTTTTCAAGACATACTTACTCTATTTTATTTTATTTAAAATAAATAGTACAATATAGGCTGGCCTGTGGGCTTATAGACCTGGCCTTTTGAAAGTGGGCCTACGGCCTTTTTATTAAACAGGCTTTTTTAAGGCCCAAGCTCGGCCTATTATACAAAATATACTAAGTCAGATCTGGCCTGATGAAGGCCGAGCCATAGGCCCCTGTAGGCCGGCCCGGCCCAGTTTCACCCCTAGTTACCACCATCGCCATCAACTACCACCACCTTCGTCGCAGTCATTGTCGTTACCACCACCACCATCGCCACCACTATCACCATCGCCGCCACCACCACCACTGTTACAGCCACTGTCGTCACCAGCGCCATCATGCATCACCGCCACCACCACCCCTACCATCGCCACGCCACCATTACCGCCACCACGCCGCCGCCACCATATGGAAAGGAAAGTGTAATCCGAAAAAAAATTATGCTTAATAGGAATTATATTTTATTATTATTTGTTACGTTATCAAACACAATTCTCATTCTCGGAATAAAAATAGAACGTGCTATCAAACACGTTTTTTTTCTCATAAACTGTTCCAAGGCACATAAATAGAAAAGAATTGTTTCTTTTCAGAAACAATGTCAAGGAACAGAATGGTTGTCATGCACACCCATTTGGAGGTAAAATCTAGTTTTAAATAGAATATTCGATTAAAAATGGCATTTGCACGGATAAATGTCGGGTTTGTTATTTTTCATGTTGTAGAAGATAAAAATTATCTGTTATGCATACATAAAATTATGTGAGACCCATATAGGGTTATGTGAAGAGAAGAGAGAGAAAAAAAAATAAAGATATTAAACCCATAAATTTCTTACAATTTTCAAAACGCTTAGAAACTTCCATACAAGTAATTGGGTAACACATTAGTCTTACTTTAACACTTTTTAACGGTCAAATATTCTAAATTGATTTACATTGAAGTGATCAATATAGGTTTTGTAAAGACTGAAAAAATCTTAAATAACTAAGATCAAAAGCACCATTGTCGCTAATAAAATTCAAAAAATCTTAAATAAAATTCAAAATGTATAAATGATATTGACAAACTTAGTAGTTTTGAAATTGTAACAACTAATTATGATTACTACCAATGTTACTATCAATCAATTTCACCGTTAGATTTATTATGTTGATCCAACAGTTATATTTATTTTCATCTTTATATGGTTATGATTCCCCATGATTAATACTTTATATTTATTTTCACCTTTTTATGACTTTGGGGTAAACATTTCTACATCCACTTAGCTACCCAAAAACTATATCATTTTGATTAATGAAGGGTGTTGTCGTAATTTTGTTTATTTTTTTATCATATGCATTTTACTGAAACATCCTTCATTAATTCACCTAAAATTACATAAACACTCTTCATTAATTGAAACGACGTAATTTTTGCATAGCTGTAAATAACCTTATCTAAAATGGCTATAAGAAGGGAGTAGATCCTCTCATGTGCTAATTAACATGACTATGTCATGTGGGGCAATCATAACCATACATGGGTGAGTTAATGGTGATAAGGGAGGAGAGAAAAAAATAGAAGGATAGAAAGTTACACAATCATCACCGTTGATTTAATTATTAATGGTTATGATCATCCCCATATGACATGATCATGTTAAATTACACATGAGAGGATCCATTTCCATATCTTATATTATAAGACAAACCCATTCTTGGGAAACTTCTGCCACGTGTCTGTTCCTCCTTCAATTTCAGGTTTGCTTTCACACTACACAAATCTAAAAACTTTCCTTCTTTGGTAATTCAGGGAATAAAAAAAATATAAAAGATATTATAATCTGGACTCAAAATCGATGGACACGATTTGCTATCTCAATTCAATCGTGAAGATTTGTTCTCATTTGTATTGACACACAGCTCATCTCATTTTCAAATTTTAAATTTGGAGTTCAAAATTTAAATTTGATTTTAAAAATCTGACAACTAAATTAATGTTCACCTACTTTCTCCATTGGAATTGTTAAACGTTTAACAAAACCTACACGCCTTCTCATTGTTCTATGAATTGCAAAATCACATCCTTATTCTTTCTCCTGTTCTTCGTGTTCTTTTTTTTTTCCAGATTCCATATCAGTGTAAAAACACATCCTTTTTCTTTTTCTTTTTCCTGTTCTTAGTCGTTCTTTTTCCCCCCACGTTCCATATCATTCGTCATTGTGATTTTCTTCCTGGTGTTCGTCTTTTAACATACCGAGAACGAGAATTCATCACTCTGAAAAATCGAAATTCTTCATCTTTGTAATGTTGGTCCTCAAATTTTATTCGTAAAGTGATTGTTCTCTTCATCTCTCACCAAAAAAATCTCAAATACTCTTCAACATTTTTTATCATCTTGAACCCTAAATCTATTGAGCCTGTGTTGGTGGTTCTATGGTTTGATTTCTGGGCAAATTTATGTCAAGACGAAATCACTCTATTGTGCTTCAAGATTTGGACATTGGAAGCATTCCTTTGAAATCTATACTCAAGAACGAATCTGCATTCCTCTCTCTTGGGTGCTGAAATCTTTCTTTCTTTTGGGAGCAGATTAAATCTAATTTTTGGGGCTTCATTGTGGTATATTCTGAACAACTCAAATCTTATTGTTATTCATTGAATTTTGGACTCTCTGTTCTGAAATTTGAAATTCATTAATTTTCTTTTGTTCTTGAAAGACTTTTCAGACGCAAGTATAGAAAACACAAAAGTAGCTTATAGAATATTCGTTTGTTTGTTTTTTTTGGTCTCATCTTTTTTCTGCAGAATTATTTTTTAAATGAGAAAGTATGAATACCTTATGTGTGCGCTAATAAACACATTGTTAAGTCGCTGTATATCCTAAAGCATTATTAGAAAACTTCCAACAGAGACTGAAACCACTTCACAGAAGAGAAGAAACAGAGGTTGTTTAGATCATATCTTATGTAATTCCTCCCCTACAGACTGTAATGTATCGTTTCCATTGACTGATATGACCCAATTACTATCCTTGCAAGCTATTTCATATTATCATTTTGATATCTAATTCATATTATCAATATTTTGTAGAGCATTTTTCTTCATTTTTTGCCTCTCCCTTTATCATTATTTAATTACTTAAAATGAAAGTCTGATTTTTTTCCGTCATTGTTTGTTTTATAAACAGAAACTCCTCTGCAAAAAAAGACCTCTACTTTTTTTTTGTATTTTCCGTCATTTTGTGACAGACAACTCATTTAATGTCCCACTATTTTTATTTTGTTGTATATTATGAGTAAAAAAGACCTCTACTTTTTTTTTGTATATCCCACTATTTTTTGCATGGATAATTGTTAGCTCTATTAATGCAGTATTAAAAAAACAAAAACATTAAAAAAATATTGTAAAATAACAAAATTATTTATATTGTAAAATAAATTTGAAATTTGTAAATAAATTAAATGGAAAATTATGTGAATAATTTCTTGTGGTAGACAACTCATTCAATGTCCCACTGCATTATACATTGGAATTTCCAAATTAATAATAACTCAACTCTTCTAAATTTTGAATTTAGGTTTAAATTTGAATTTGAATTTTTAACTTTGTAATGGTGAGAAAACTTTTGGAATTTTTTTTGTGGCAGACAGCTCATTTAATGTCCTACTACTTTTTTGTATATTATGAGTAAAAAATGTGGAACCAATGCACTCTATGAAAAAGAATATAAAGGTTCAACGATTTCGATGATAATAAACATGGAAAGAAAGCTTCAAGGTGCAACCATCAAAAAGAAGTCTAAACAAGATCAAGACTCAAGCTTCAAGAGAAGTCTCTAAGTCCAAACTCAGAGTAATATACTGTAGAACTTAGGATTATTTGTAAATTGATTCTTTACAAGAATGAAGCTCAACGTATTTTTTAAAATACATGCATTAAATCATCGTTTGACATTCAAATACATTCTTAACATGAAAACATACTTTTCAATGTTCATAAAATGTTTAAACAATATTTGAAAATGATGTGAATCAAGAGAAAACCATTTTAGGGCGAAAACCAACCTTTCAACAGGTTGGTAATCGATTACCAAACAATGGTAATCGATTACCCTTCATGGTAATCGATTACCCACTCAATGGTAATCGATTACCCACTCAATGGTAATCGATTACCTACTGTACAGAGACAAAAATAACGGCTATAAAACGGCTAGTTTGCGAAAATGAGTAGGAAAAAGGCCACGGGGGCCCTCTATAAATAGAGACTAATGTTCCCATTGATGGCACACAATTATTGATCATCATTACTCATTAATCCTCATCCTATTTGCATTATTTTTGTCTTCTTGATCATAAATTCCATTTGAGCTTTATTCTTGTGAGAGTGTCATATACCATTGTTCTTCAACTTATGTTATTTGTACTTTGAGAGTACTTAGCCATTATTAAACACCTTCCTTAATTACTTGAGTAGCTAGGGGAGTGAATCCTACATACTTGAAAGGTCACCAAATTCCTAAGAAAATTTGGAGTGAAAAAGTGTAAGGCATCAAGTCTGGACGTAGGTCACGGTGGTGGTGACCGAATCAGGATACATCTAGTTTGCAATTTCTCTAACCTTAATCTCTTTATTTAAGTATTAAAATTGCATCTTAGATTCTCTTTATATATTCGCTTGCTTAATTTGTTGATCACTACACTTGCTTTTACAATTAGACATTTATTGAAGAAATAGTCCTTAAAACATCAAAGGAGGTACTTTGCGAAAAGATTTTGTAAAACTCAATTCACCCCCCCCCCCCCCCCTCTTGAGTATTGAAGCCACTTGTCCAACAAAAAAGACTTATACTATTCTTTTGTTGTATATCCCACTATTTTTCTCATGCATAATTGTTAGCCCTATTAATGTTGCATAAAAATAAAAAATATTGTAAAATAAAAAAATTATTTATATTGTAAAATAATTTCGAAATTTGAAAATAAATTAAATGAAAAATTATGTTCACAATTTTTTGTGGCAGTCAACTCATTCAATGTCTCACTGCTTTCCACATTGATATTTCCAAATTAATAATAACTCAACTCTTCTAATTTTTGAATTATTTTTAAATTTAAATTTTGAATTTGAATTTTTAACATTGTAATGGTGGGAAAAGTTTCAGAAAAAAAATTGTGACAAACAACTCATTTAATGTCCCACTACTTTTATATTATTGTATATAATGAGTAAAAAAGACCTCTACTTTTTTGTTGTATATCCCACTACTTTTTGCATGGATAATTGTTAGCTCTATTAATGCTAGATGAAAAAAAATTAAAAAAATATTGTAAAATAACAAAATTATTTATATTGTAAAATTAATTCTAAATTTGGAAATAAATTAAATAGAAAATAATGTGAACTTGATATGTAGAAAAAAAGTTCAGCATTTAATATTTATGCAGTGAGAAAAGATATATATAATAATTTGAATTTAATATAAAATTATAGATTAAATAATAAAATATTTAAAATTATAAAAATCATTTAAAATTTCAAATTTAAATCAAAAAAATAAGAAATGGCATAATTTATACTTTACAAAAAATAAATTAAAATTTTAATATCGAAATTTTAAATATACATGTATAACCAATTAAAAAAATATACCTGTATTTTAAAAAAAAGTATTTAACATAAACTTTTTAATTAAACATGTATAACCAATTAAAAATATATATACAAATCATAAATTAAAATAGAAAAAATTATATAAAAAAATATGAATAAATAATATAAAAAATTTTAAATTAAAATAAAAAATGACGTCTGTCATTGTGTAAAAAATTATTAAAATTTAAGAACTATAAAAATGAAAATTTTAATTTAGTATATAAAAAAGAAATTAAACTTTCATTTTCTTTATTGCAAGAGTGTAATTAACACAAATACTTGCAAAAAATAATTATTTATATAAAATGCTGACAGTTAGAAGTGGAAAACTGGACTCGGCCCGGAGGGCCGGCCCGCCAATATATTTTTATAATTCAATTGAAATTTTATCCTTCTTCTTTTATAATTAAATTACTAATTCTATTTACCAAAAAAAAAAATTACTAATTCTGATTTCAATTTTTGTAAATATAAATTTATAAAATTTCAAAGACTAACGACACTAATCCTTGCCAAAAAAATAATTATTTATAATTATTTTATGAATCTGATTGTAGTAAATGAAAGTTCATCTCTGATATAAAATATAAAAACCTATACGCAACTATAAAAAAAAAAATTTGTGGATAAATATAAAAACTTTTTACTTGCTGATAGTTAGAGGTGGCAAACTGGATCGGCCCGGAGGGCCGGCCCACCAACACATTTTTTTAATTAAATTAAAATTGTATCCTTCTTTTCTTTTAATTAAATTTCTAAATCTGATTTAAATTTTTGTAAATACAAATTTGTAAAATTTCAAATACTAACGACACAAATCCTTGCAAATCCTAAGCTGCGTTGATATGCCATTTGGTGGAAAAATTGTTGTTCTGGGAGGTGACTTTCGACAAATACTACCTGTCATTCCTCATGGCAGCAGACAGGAAATAGTAAATGCAACCATAAATTCTTCTCATCTATGGTCCCATTGTCATTTATTAACTTTGACCAAGAACATGCGTCTTAATTCTGGAAGTACCACTCATGATGTGAAGGAAATAAAAGAATTTTCGGAGTGGCTACTTAAAGTTGGGGATGGTGATCTTGGAGATGATGAAGACGGTGAATCTATGATAACAATTCCAGATGAATTATTGATTACAGAATCGGAAGATCCCCTTTCAGATATGGTTAATTTTGTTTATCCGAACCTCTTGGATAATATTTTAGATCCATCGTTTTTCAAAGAACGTGCTATTCTAACTCCATAATTGTCCGATGTTGCTATGCTGAACGAACACATGTGTCTATGAACACATGTGCTATTCTAACTCCAACGTTTTTTTTCTCATGCAGGAATCGTTTTTCATGCACACATGGTATATTATTAACTGCTATTTTTGAACAAACAATATTCCATCGTCATCAATATATGGATGTATTGTTATGACACTTTTTATTTGTACTCACATGTTCGTGTGTCTTTTTTTTTCATACTTTGATTTGTTCATTATTACTCATTCATTCCTCAGAGGATGAAGGATAAAAAATGTAGGTTCGGCATCTTGCATGTGTTGCGTTAGTTTTTACGAGACAAACAAATCGATTTTTTTTCCTCCGTGAAACACACGGGTAATACACTAGTATATATATATGATGAGGGATATTCTAACTACTAACCAAATCCAATACCCCCATAATCACTGTTCTATCAAAGATAGAGATGTTGAAAAATTTTGTAGAAGGAGAAAATGCTAATCCAACTATGATTATGGAGATAGTGGATTGGTAGTGAATTTTTTTAGTAATAAAAATATTCCCTAATTATATATCCCCAAGTTTTATTGGACGAAGGAAACTATATAACGGATGATTCAAAATTCTAGGCAAGGCAAAGGGAACGTATCTCGCAAGTCTCTTCGAGTCTGCTTCTCTCGGTTCGTTCTGCATTCCCTTCCCTCTCTATGCATTCTCTTTGCATTTCAGTTTTCGAATTGAACCTTGCAACGCTCTCTAAATCGATGCATAGTCTTTATTTATTTTTTCCCTTTTCTCAGGAGCATCATGGTGAATCGCGAGTCGGAAGCTGGAGATAGTAGCAGAAAGCTTGATTCTGAAGTCCCTGCCCTGAACGACGCTGATTATCAAACTCTCAACGGCCGTCGAGGTCTTCGTTCTCGGTACCTTGCCGTCAAGAACATGATAAACAGTAATTCAGATTTATTTCTTTTGCTTTTCGTGTTTTTTTTTTTTAATCTGCTTGATTGCTTGATTGTATAGGATCCTTACTAGTTAGAATGCAGAAAAAAAAAACCGCAAATTTTGTGTTATTTTTGTTTCTGTTGATCGTTTCTCTATTTTAAGTTCTACTTTAAAGTTACTTTAAAAATACAAAAAAATCACATTATATACCTTCAAAAAAAAAATCACATTATATTAAACTAATTTTACTAAAAATTAATTTTATAAAGTTAAAGTAATCTAAACCCCACTCACAAGACACACTAACCAATTGCATTATCTTGGTCACGCTTCAAATCTTATTTGCTTATGTTTGTTACGGTTTTTGCAGATGAAAGGGAGGAACTTGCAATGCCTGACTCTCACAAGTTTGATTTGATCTTTAGTGAAATGGAGAACTTACATCAGCTAGGTATTTATTATTTCTGAATTATTGTTTTTGACAGCTTTTTTTTTTCATATCTCTTTTATTTTTTCAATATCTAGATAATTGTGTCACTCAGTCAAGGGGCTCAGTAGTATTGTTCGTCTATGGCGAAATTTCTAACATAGAAACGTAGTACTTATATCCGCTAAATAAAAATACAACATCTGACATGTTTCTTGAGGATAGAAAAAAAAAACTATATTTATGTATTCCTGAAGATACATAATCTGTAATTTTATTTTGAACGGAAGTCGTATCCACTACACAGTGTGACTGATAATACCAAAGATTATCTCCTTCTATGGGGTTAATTGACCCATGTAGTAGGGGGAAATTCATTTTGGCCCCCAGAATGCGAGATACTATTGCGTTAATTTAGCGTCTTTCTCTTAAAAATTAAAGCTCCTTTCCCAGTCCATGACAGTGTATGATGAGATGCGCTGGAATGTATATCATTTTTTAAGGTGTTATAGACTCAAGCGCGTCCACCTGATAACATCCCATCCTTTCTGATTAAAGAATGTGATTACGAATTAATATAAAATTGAAAGACTCAAATTAAATATTAAAATATTCAATATTCAAGTAATAAATCAATAATCATAGTATTTTCCAAAATCATTAAGTGGTGAATATGTTAGGTTAATCTTTAATTTAAATAAAAGAAAATAGAAATATGGAGGGTTTTGTTTTATGTTGTGTCCCTAGGCATATGTTAATGGATAATTAATATGTTTAGATTTCCTATGTTAGTCATTATTATTCTTAATCATTTGTTGTTGCTTATAAAAAGTACATTGTAACTCTTGTAAAGTTGCACTTGGCAGAATCAATAATACAAAGAGGTATATTCAGAGAATTGCTTGTGTGGTAAAGTGTTTGAGAGAAACACCATAAGAGGACCTGTGAATTACAAATTGGTATCAGAGCTTGATATCAATGGAAGGTGTGAGTAATGGTCTGCCAGTGCCCCGCCTGAAAAAGGGCAACTATAAGAATTGGAGCATCCAAATGAAGGCTCTCCTAAGAGCATGTGATAGTTGGAATTTGGTGCAAAATGGGTTCGAAGAACCTGAAACAACAGAAGGATACTCAGCAAACCAACTCAAGCAGTTGAGTTTGTCAAAATCGAAGGATGCAGCAGCACTGTTTATGATGCTTCAAGCTGTTGAAGAGTGCGGTGGTATTGAGAAGATTGGAGGTGCAACAACGGCTAAGGAGGCCTGGGACATATTGGAGACAATCTACCGAGGTGCTGACCATGTGAAGCAGGTCAGGCTTCAAACTCTTCGAGGAGAGTTGGAGAGGATGAAAATGAAGGAGACCGAAGGAGTTTCGGATTTCATCACCCGGGTTCAGACCGTTGTGAACCAGTTGAAGAGGAATGGAGAGACGTTGGCCGACTCCAGAGTAGTAGAAAAGATTCTGAGGTCGTTGACAGACGACTTCGAGAACATGGTGTGTGCAATCGAGGAGTCCAAGGACTTGTCTACGCTCTCTGTTGACGAGCTAGCAGGTTCCCTTGAGGCGCATGAGCAACGCAAGAAGAAGAAAAAGGAGGAGTCGCTGGAGCAAGCACTCCAGACAAAAGCAACCATTAAGGATGAGAAGGCGCTCGACACTCAGAACGTCCGAGGTAGAGGTTGTGGACGAGCTGGACGTGGAAATGGCCGAGGTGGTCGTGGCCGAGGTCATGAGGTGAAAAATGAAGAAAAAGTTGAGCCAAGTCAACAAAACTGGAGAGGAAGAGGACGTGGCCGAGGTGGAAGAGGCCGGTGGTCAAATCAAAGTAATGTAGAGTGTTGTAAGTGTGGCAAGTATGGCCATTTTTCAAAGGACTGCAACTCGGACAAATGCTACAACTGTGGCCGAGTTGGACATTTCGCAAAGGATTGCTGAGATGAAAAGAGAGTTGACGAGACGTCAAACTTTGCTGCAGAAGGAGAGATAAGAGATGAAGGAGTTCTGATGTTGGCACAAGGTGAGACGAGTTCGAAGAGTGAGACGGAGTGGTATTTGGATACCGGTGCCAGTAATCATATGTGTGGTTACAAACATTTGTTCAAAGAATTGAGGACGGTGGAAGCCAGACATGTCTCTTTCGGAGACGCGTCCAAAATTGATGTAAAAGGCTGTGGTACGGTCTGTTTTCTACAAAAAGACGGACGAGTTGGTACAATTCAGGACGTGTATTACGTGCCTGAGCTCAAAAGCAATATTCTGAGCATTGGACAGTTGATGGAAAAGGGCTACTCGGTTCTAATGACAGACCGAATTCTACTGTTGAAAGATAAGCAAGGACGGTTGATGGCCCGAGTTCAGATGGAGAAGAATAGGATGTACAAACTGAAAGTGAGGAACTTGGAGGTCGACTGTCTACAAGCCGGGGTAGAAGATAGGATGAATTTGTGGCATAGACGTTTTGGACACCTTCATTATGGTGGTTTGACCAAGATGATGAAGAAGAACATGGTGGTAGGACTGCCGAAGATAAACTCTGAAGGAAAGTTTTGTGAGGACTGCGTATTGGGAAAACATGCAAGAAGCCCATTCCAAAGGACGGCGAGATACCGGGCTAAGCAGCCTCTGGAACTTATTCATACCGACCTGTGTGGACCCATAACTCCGGGTTCCTTCAGTGGAAAAAGGTATTTTGTCTCGTTTATTGATGACTTTAGTCGTAAGACTTGGGTTTATTTTCTGAAAGAAAAATCCGAGGTGCTGGATACCTTTTAGAGGTTTAAAGTGATGATTGAAAATGGTACTGGGAGGTACATCAAATCAGTTCGTTCAAACCGAGGTGGGGAGTATGTGTCAATAGCATTCAAGAAGTAATGTGAAGAACACGGGATAAGGCGGTTTCTGAACGCGCCATACTCACCCCAGCAAAATGGAGTAGCTGAGAGAAAGAACCGGACTATCTTGGATATGGTTCGATCCATGTTGAAGAAAAAGAACATGCCAAAAGAGTTCTGGGGAGAAGTCGTACAGTGTGCAGTGTACGTGCAGAACCGATGTGCTCATTCAAGTCTGAATGATAAAACCCCGCAGGAAGCGTGGAGTGGTTTGAAGCCCTCAGTGGGTCATTTTAAAAATTTTGGGAGTGTTGCGTATGCACACATACCAGATCAGTTGAGGACGAAGCTTGAAGACAAAAGTAAGAAGTTCGTGTTCATTGGTTATGATGAGAAGACGAAGGGATACAAGTTGTTGGATCCCGTCAATAAAAAGATGTTGATAAGCCGAGATGTGAAGGTAAATAAAGAAGATGCTTGGGACTGGGGTTGTCCATCCGGGGTGAATGTTGAACCCGGGAAAATGACAATTGAGGTCGGACAACCTTCGTCCCATATCCCAGCTAATCATGAAATCTCTGATGATGAAGAGCAGAGACAACCGAGAATGAGGAGCTTGCAAGACTTGTATGACTCAACTAACGAAGCACACTTGGTATGTTTGTTGGCAGATTCTGAAGAAGTGAATTTTGAAGAAGCAATCCGAGATGAGAAATGGCAATCAGCCATGGAGGAGGAGATTAAAGCTATAGAAAAGAACAAAACGTGGGAGATAGCCGAGCTGCCCAAAGGAAGTCGGCCAATTGGTGTGAAATGGGTGTACAAGAAGAAAATGAACGCTAAGGGGGAGATCGAAAGATACAAAGCCCGGCTAGTGGCGAAAGGGTATAGACAGAAGGCCGGCATTAACTATGACGAGGTGTTCGCACCCGTAGCAAGAATGGAAACAATCAGGTTGTTGATCTCTCAAGCAGCCCAATTCGGATGGCCGATCTATCAGATGGACGTAAAGTCGGCATTCTTAAATAGAGTACTCGAGGAGGAGGTGTATCTCGAAAAACCTCCGGGTTTTATGAAAGTCGGACAAGAAAGAAAAGTGTTGAGACTGAAGAAAGCTTTGTATGGAGTGAAGCAGGCCCCAAGAGCCTGGAACACAAGAATTGACAATTACTTCAAGAAGGATGGACTTGAACAATGTCCATATGAACATGCACTATATGTGAAGAAGAGAGGAGATAAAATTCTACTTGTTGCTCTATATGTTGATGATCTGATTTTCTTGGGTAATGATGAAGGGATGATTCAAGATTTTAAGAAGAAAATGACGAAGGAGTTCGAGATGACGAATCTCGATCTGATGAGATATTTTCTTGGTTTGGAGGTTAGACAAGATGAATCCGGGATCTTCGTCTCTCAAGAAGCCTATGCAAAAGGAATTTTAGAGAAGTTCAAAATGAGTGATTGCAACCCGGTTTCAACGCCAATGGAACCCGGTTTGAAACTCTCAAAGTATGATGGAGGAGAGAGAGTTGATCCGAGTATTTACCGGAGTCTAGTTGGAAGTCTGAGATATTTAACATGTACAAGGCCAGATCTGTGTCTGAGTGTTGGGATCATAAGTCGGTTTATGGAAAACCCGAGGTACACTCACTGGAAGGCAGCTAAGAGAATTCTGAGATATGTGAAGGGAACAATCTCACAAGGACTTCATTACTCAAAGTCTGACAAATACAAACTGACGGGTTATTCAGACAGTGATTGGTGCGGAAATGTTGATAATAGGAAGAGCACGGCTGGCTATGTGTTCTTCATGGGAAACACGGCGTTTACTTGGGTGTCGAAGAAGGAACCCATAGTGACCCTATCTACATGTGAAGCCGAGTATGTTGCGGCATCTTGGTGTGTTTGCCATGCAATATGGCTGAGGAATTTACTAAGCAAGCTGGAGCAAGAGCAAGTCGGCCCAACCGAGATTCGAGTTGACAACAAGTCCGCGATCGAGTTACCTAAGAACCCGGTCAATCATAAGCGGAGCAAACATATTAATGTTAAATTTCATTTCATCCGGGATCAAGTAAAAGAAGGAAAGGTGGAACTCACTCATGTTGCAAGCCGAGATCAAGTTGGAGATATTTTCACAAAGCCTCTGCCGACGTTGTTGTTTGAGAATTGCAAGAAGAAGATGGGAATGAAGGACGGTAGAGATATTAAAGTTTAAGGGGGAGTTTTGTTAGGTTAATCTTTAATTTAAATAAAAGAAAATAGAAATATGAAGGGTTTTGTTTTATGGTGTGTCCCTAGGCATATGTTTAGATTTCCTATGTTAGTCATTATTATTCTTAATCATTTGTTGTTGCTTATAAAAAGCACATTGTAACTCTTGTAAAGTTGCACTTGGCAAAATCAGTAATACAAAATGGTATATTCAGAGAATTGCTTGTGTGGTAAAGTGTTTGAGAGAAACACCATAAGAGGACCGGTGAATTACAGAATCAACAGGAAGAATGGGGGAAGAGCATGGTCGGTGTCACACTGTTAGATTCCTACTTCACTTCCCAGCTCCCACCTACCAATCTGAGACTTTAAGATTTCTTTGGGGGCTGTTTGGCATGTGGCATCTTCTGAAAATCATGGGAAAGTGAGGTAAGTAAACAATTTTTAGAACTTCGCCTTATCAAGATGGTTATTCTGGGTTAAAAACTGTTATGGAGCCGTAAAAGTAGCTGGTATTTTAAGATTTCTTTGAGCTTCATTATACAGTTATTCTTCCTTTAATTTTCATCCATATGATTAATCTACTGGAAACAAACCATTCAAGGGAGTTCCCTTGTCAATTAATATTGGTTATGTCATTTCTTTACTCTGGCTTCTGTAAATGAACTTTGTGTGAAACTACAAGCTTTTTTTGTCATTTAATGTCTTTTTTTCTCTATTCCTTTTCTTGCATTGAATTCTCAGTTGATGGTTCGCTCTGTTGGTCTTGGGGAGGAGCTGATGCCTCATAGGAATAGTCAATCAGAGAGTGTATAGTATCTGCATAATCTCATGAAACAACAGAAGTTAATGAATTATCCAGGAAGCGTGATTTGGTTCCACAGCAGCAGGAATTCATGAGAAACTCGTCACCAGAAAGTATGTGTCAGTTGAAGAGTGAAGACTCACCAGTAGTAACTAATGTACAGCCACAGGCATTCAGCGTGTGCTACAAAATATTGATGTACAGGCATTATAGAAAAATTGATCTAAGATTATAGTGTATTAAAAGTAGTAAAATTTAATGAAAGCGAATATAAAAAGTAGTCTTTTTAGTTTTTGATACAAAATAAAAATTTCCTGCATTTTAATTATAATAAAAGCCAAAATTGTGAGATTTATGATATATTAATTTTAAAATATATAATGCGTTCGCAAAAATTCACATATAATATTATTTTCTTATTGTACAATATGGTAATAAAATTGTTATCGATTATTTATACCATGGTAAAAAAAGTAATTAAAAACGAATAACTCGCAAATGATTATACTCATAATATTCTACACGTACTTTTTCTTGAATTTTTTTATTTGACTCAGTATATCTTTATTTTCTATTTTATATATTCTTTTTAACACAATCAGTTCTTCTCTCTTTACTAAATTATTATAGAAAAAACTGAAATTTGTCGCCATGATTTTTCTACACTTAGGTGTCGTGAAGTTAAATGGAATAAAAGAATTTAACACAAAATAAAAATGAAAAGGAGAGTGCTGTTACATTATTCAGTGACGTTATGTTATACTGTCACTCATGTCATGTGATGAAGGGTAGGGAGCACGTGAGAGGAGAGAGTGATGCGGCGCAACACAAAAAAGGGAGCAAAGACCTAAGCGCAAATCCAACTCCAATTGAAACCCTAATTTTAAAATCCTCAATTATTAATTATTACGTCATTATTATAAAGTAATCAAATAATTAGCTATTGTCACTCTTCTATTTTTCCCTTGCTATTTCTCTCTCTCTCTCTCTGCTCCTTCTTTCTCCAAAACCCTTCTTTCAGGGTCACTGCTAGGGTTAGGTTAGGTTAGGGTTAGGGTTTATCCACCTTTTTTCTCGACCACTCTTATTTTTATCTTCTTTCTACTTTCCTTTCAATCTCTCACTTCAATTTAAACCTTTTACGTTAGGGTTTCTTCCGCAATCCTCTGTTCTCGGAGGTCATTCTTTTATTCGGATCTCGATCTATGGATACCCGCAAGAGGGGAAGACCCGAACCCGGCTTCAACATAAATGGCGGACTCAAGAAATCCAAGCAAGGTTTGATTTTTAGCTTGCATGCTCTTCTGGGTTTTGCTCTGCCACTTCTCTTTGGTTTCCGCTCTAAAAACTGTTTGCTTTTGTGGTTCAAGTCACTTGTTACACTTCTATGCAAGCTTCTTCTTTTGTGTTTGTGAGAATGTATATCGTAGTCATTCTTCGTTTGTTATTAAAAATTTTACTAAAACTTTGAATTTGTCAAAACTGTTACGGTA